>NC_056748.1:304277641-304355141 GCF_019279795.1 Protopterus annectens
GTAACCCAGTAATCTCTGTAGCGCGTCCTGTAACTGCACACCGCTGGAGTGTGATTTAGAATTGTGGTGGGGATCCATCCACAATCATGGCAGTTATGTATGTTTTCTGTGTGTTTCAATGTCTGTAAAGGGAGCAATGCATTATACCCTACTCACTTGCAGGATATTTACATTGCCCTACTTTGGTACTCCTGCTGATGTCATACCCTGTAAAATACACCTCTGGGGAACAAGTTCCCTAGTAATCCTCGTGGTGCATCCTATAACATCTCCATGCAGTAGTGTGATATAGATCTTGGTCATGGGTGCTATACCCACACATGTCAGTTGTGGATGTGTTGTGTAAGTCTCACTGTCTGTTTTGTGAGCAATGCATTTTGGGCTACTCACTTGCAGGAAATCTGAAATGCCCAACTTTGGTAAACCTGCTGATGTCATTCCTTGTGAAATACACCATTGGAGATGGAGTAGGCCAGTAATCTCCGTAGCGCATGCTATAACTGCGTAATACTGTAGTGTGATTAACTAGTTAGGTAGGAGTTCTATTTCAAGACATGGCAGGTGTGTGTGTGTGTGTGTGTGTGTGTGTGTGTGTGTGTGTGTGTGTGTGTGTGTGTGTGTGTGTGTGTGTGTGTGTGTGTGTGTGTGTGTGTGTTTGACAGTCAGAGCCTGTGTGGAGGCAGTTGTGAATGTCTAACCACTGGACATGTTGTGGAGTGGGTTTTGAAGTTTTCCTATATGATGGCCATATTATATGTCACAATGTCCACCTCATGAGGTTTATAGAATTCAATCAGACAAGAGACTGGGTTAGCAAGCCATACCCCTACATCTGGCAAAAGGCCTGGTGTACACAATAAGCAACCCTACTATTACCCAAACTACGGTCTTAACCCATGTGACATACACAAACACACTTGCCTAGAATATCCCGCTATGTTGCTAGTACCCTGCACATTGTTGACAGATATTAGGCATGGTGTGATTGCAGTGGGCTGCAGAGGGCATGGCACCCTGTCCAACAGTACAATAGGCACATAATTGCAGACAATACACCTTCACTAGGTTCCCCACTGGACACCTGCAACATATGTGGTGCCATCAAATGTGATCCACAAAGGACATACAATGCCTTACACACATGCCCTGTATGAACAGATGCCACTGACACCAGGGAATACCTGTATCATGCTATCATTGCAGGTGCAGGGTCAACCTGCTGTCTATTAGCAGGTCCTGCCACACAAGGCCAGAATTGGCACAAGCCAGTATTTGCACATCTGAAGATAACAGTCAGTGTACACAACATGTGCCAAGCAAACCAGGTACACATAAACATGTCACTGTACATTATTGTGGGACGTGTACATATCAGGCATTGTCCAAGTTAAGGGCTATCAAACACAGACATGGCATGCATTGCAAAGCAATGGCCACACACACAATGGTAACCAGGAAGACAGGACAGGTCATACAATACCCATCTGTGTGCAACATTGCAGACACTACACCCCTGAACCACATTGCAGACCATTGTCATGTGGCCTGATGCCAAGGATTACCCCTCACCCAGCCTTGTACAGCCATCTTGCACAGCCAACCAGTATGCACCCATAAAGCAATGCACATATGCATGTCAGTACTGGCACCTTGTGTCTGCATGTGGGGTATGATATTCCCAATGACAGTCACACACAGTATAACTCCCATTGGTGTACTGGCTGATGTCAGACACGTTCATATGCCTTAGCCCATATAACCACAGGATATCCCCTGTGGTGCATGTAATACCTGTGCATTACTGCAGTGTGGTAAACGTAGTAGTTAGGATGTGTATTTGTGAGCCTGCCAAAGTGTGCCAAAGTGTCTGGGTCCCTTAGAGAGTGTGGTTGTGTTGACAACATCTGTTCATGTGGACAGCCATGTGTGATACACCTAATGTATGTCTACTATATCTGTGTTGCAGATGTCACTCACCAGCACACATATATGTTCTTACAGCACATCAACATGTCAGCTATGTGGCACATGGAGTAACTGCCTGCACTTGTAATAGTAATGGCTAGTCAGTCAGGGGTTTGAACCCCTGTACTGGTAGGTGTGTGACAGAAGATGCATTAAGTTTAGTCTCCCAGCCCTTCTCTGATGTATTTTGCCTCTGTCTGTCCCTCCCACACACCCTCTGGTGGATGTGGAGATGTACAGCTGCTCAGCAGCAGCTTATGTTTTGTAAGTGATGGTCATAATCAGGTGATGGCCTCTCCAACTATTGCAGTCCTCCTCTAGCTAATTGCATGTGGAACAGATGTGGTGACATTCCCATAGCCAATTGCGTGGAATCACAGGACAATATCTAGGAACATCATGTTGGTGTTTGCCCATGACAGCCGCTGTGAGTGGAACCTGGATCTGTTGTTTGGTAAACAGCATCACAGATGAAATCTGGATATTCCTCAAACAACATACACTTTGGAAAATAGCCTAAAGACAGGTGAGTGATGTGCCAGACATGACTACAGCATGTATGTGAAGCTATGCTTCATTCAGACTACTGCCAGTTTAACAGGTTGTGTGTGGTAATGGCTAGTCTGCATGTTTTAATAACTGACAACACAGTGCTCTGTTAGTGAGGAAACCCCCATCTGTAGGGTCATCTGTGGACTGGTCAGTGTGTGGAACCATTTGTTTCTTGTGTTACTTACAAAGCATACATCTGTGAACTGCAGAAGCATAGTGTGAGGATTGCAGTCAGTACACGGTGACAGAGATGAGAGTTACTGACATCGCATCCCTGATTGGACGTACGTCACATGAAACAGTGGTATGACATTCTCTGTCTGAGGTTATCACAGTGACATGCCAATAATGGGCCACTGTTCATAGCTGCAGTCACAAGTCATCTACGCTTTGGACAGATGTCATGCAGTATATATGCATGTGTTGTGCTCCCTCTGCAAATGTATGACATCTGTTGTCTTGGGTTAATGGTAATATCTATGCATGCTGTTATAAGTAATCCTGAATGCTGTTGGGTATTACTAAACCTTATCTGTGTTAAAACTGCAACACCATAGGCTGTATGGGATTGCAGGTCCCAGCAGAACCACCTGTCCCACTTCAGCTGGCCATGGCACTGGGCACCAGCACATCTGGGGCCCAGCCTTGGACCTCCACCTCTGTTGGCTCTGCACCACCTTCGGGTGGAACCGCCACCGAGGATGGGGCTTGCCCCCCCGGGAGCAGGTCCAGACAGGAACTTGTCAGCCATCGTACGGTCCAGACTGTGGTGTGTAGGGACCTCAATAAGGGGTTTTGAGGCCAGATACACCAGCTCGAGGGCAGAGTGGCACAATTAGTGGGTGAGCCTGCCCCTCCTAGACAGCCCCCAGCACAGCCACTTTTGGGGCTGTGAAGGTGCAGTGGTGGCTGCCCATGGGTGGGGACCTCCATCCCACTGTTTCCATTTGGGGGATCATGGCCTTGTGACTGCCAAACACCCCTCCCCGTCCAAGGTGTCCCCCCCACATGTGAAATATACCACCCCTGTATGCTGTCTTGTCTGTCATCCTACCCAACCTATCCTCCACGAGCATACCTACTCTCCTTCCCCAACATCCCACTCTCACCTTGCAAAAACAGAAACAAAAGGCCAATCTGTTCCCAGAACCACTTTTGCCCCAGACATAGGTGTCCATTTCACACACGTGTCCACTGGACACATGTAACCTTTTTAATTTGCATCACAACATACTACTGTTGTCCTCACCCCTCTCTCAGGCACACGATCCTGGTATGCACATGACTCCTAAAGGTTCCAGGTACACATGATGCAGACGACCCCAGTGTACACACGACACTACCTGTCTCTCTATGGTTACCCCATTTAACTTTATAATGATGATGATGTTGCACACAGCACCTTGCAAGAGTATTGTTCTTACATTATGATTGGACAGGATCTGTTTTTTTAATGTAAATAAAATGCTCAAAGTAATGTATTTGAGCAATGTACAAATGTTTGCGTGTATTAATGACACATGTCTGTCTGAGGGAGTCTTGATATTACATAGGACAACACCACTACATAATACAGGCGTTGCTGGTGTTTTCCTATTCATTCTTTCTTAATGCTTTGTTGTCACGTGGTTTGTTTTTGATATTTCTGTATATATCTATATCTATGTATGTAAATATATCTGAACATAAACACACACACATGCATCTACATAATGAAATACTTTTCCTATACTGTTGAATGATTGTGCTGGATGATATGTTTGTGATAACATCAGATGTCTGTATATCTGCCATGGCTTAGTGGTAAATCACATTAGCTGTGGTGTGCAGGGTCCTGGTTTTGAGCCTTCCAGTGGCCGTTTATTTTGTTGCTGGGCAGAACAAGGGCATTTGGATACAAAGTGATTAAGGCACTTTTAAACAGTTGTGAGCAGGTGTGCGCGACAGTAAGCAGTGGTTACTTTTGGCTACAGTTCCTTACACTCAGTTACCTTCTTGATTGCTTAACCTGTGTAAGCAGTGCTTACCCCCGCGCAAACAGGCTAAAACCCGCTCACTGCAGCTTAAAAGTGCTTACTCCCACTTACCCCTGCGCTAATTCCTTTAAAAGAAAAGAAAAAAGGGGTGACAGGAAAGTGGTAAAAAAGGGGCACAAAGAGGGAAAGACAGTAGGCAAGGTAGCTAGGGATGTGCAGGAAGGGTGTAGGGTAGGTCCATAGCTGACAAATTCTTCTAAAGCAACGGCTGTGCATATGCAATAAAGTTGGTGGTACATTTGGACATTCACAACCTTAAGAGAGGGGTGAGGACAACAATAGTTGAAAAATGTATCTTAATTTGCATGCTCTGCTTCTATGATGTGCTGGATCCAAAGCCTTCTTAAGGCACACAGTCTTGCTGTGCTGTTTACTGTTGAATCAGAGACACAGAGCTTTGCATGACTCCATCTGTAGTCTGTTTAAAGCACCAAGCCTTTCAAATTGCACACCGATAAAGAAATATATTTTGCAGCTATAAGCACAGTTACAGATAACTTATTTCATAACAAATAACACGTACTATTTCTGTCAGATTGTAGCATATATTTACAAAGTTTTCCTTTATTACAGATATGAATGATGACTTCTACAAAATACCTCTCTGTCCTTCTCTCACATAACTGAATTACTACAATTGCTATATAGAGTGCTAGTCACGCACATAGATGATGTTATTTCCTCTTGGTATATTTTTTGGCCTTCTGTGGGAAGTCACATAATGTCTGTTTTTAGACTTTTCTATTGTCCTTTTGTGATTTACTTGTAAGAACTTTTGCTGATGTGAGGATGCCATTAACAGAAATCTGAAAGGAAACATCTGCACAAGCTGTTCCTATAGAAAAAGCATCACGTATTGCTGAGTTTATAAAAAAGGATGTCTGTTAATAGATATTTTTTCTGCAAACATGAGAAAATCATTTAATGCTTGCTTTCCAATATTGCTTTGTTAGGCATTTTCTTTTTGATGCTGTGAAGAAAAGTCTGTCTGTTATACATATAGTATGAATGCACATTTTAAACTCTATACATATATTCAAGCAAACTTTTTCTTTCAGCATATTTACAACAGAATAATTTCAGCCTTATATTCATAATATCTAACAATAGCATGTTGTGATGCCAATTAGAAATGTTTATATGTGTCCAGTGGACACGTCTGCGAAATGGACAGCTATGTATGTTGCGTGCTTTTTTTGCAGGAACAGATTGCCCTTTTTTTTCTTTTATTTTTAGGTGAGAGTGAGATGTTGGGGAAGGATAGTAGGTATAATCAGGGAGGATAGGTTGAGTAGGATTACAGACAAGACAAACAAGATGCATACAGGTGCGGTATACGACATGTGGGGGAAGACACTTTTGATGGGGAGGGGTGTTTGGAAGTCGCAAGCCCATGAGCCCACAAATGGATACAGTGGAACTGAGGTCCCCACCCATGGGCAGTCACCACTGCACCTTCACAGCCCAGAAAGTGGCTGTGGTGGGGGCTGTGTAGGAGGGGCAGGCTCATCCTCTAGTTGCACCACTCAACCCTCAATCTGGTGTAGGCAGTCTCAAATCTCACTGTCGAGCTCCCTACGCACCACAGCCCGGACCGTACCACGGGTGACAGGTTCCTGTCCGTTCCAGCTCCCAGGAGGGGACGAGCCCCATCCCCTGCAACAGTTCCACCCGAAGGTGGTGCAGGGCCAAAGGACAAGGAGGTCCCAGACTGGGCCTCAGATGTGCTGGTGCCCGGTGCCATGGCAATCTGAGGTGGGAAGGTTGGGTCCGCTGGGACCGGCCTTCCCATACGAGCTATGTTGTCGCATGTTTAAGGCAGATATGAGTTAGTAATAGTCAACAGCATTCATGGTTAGTTATAACAGCATGCATAGGTATTCCCATTACCCAGGGCACCACATATAAATAGTTGCAGAGCAGGCGGAACACATGCATATATGGGTAAACAGTGGCCATTACAACAACATGCAGGTTTCATTGATGGCAACAGGCCACCAATATGGAGGTATTTTAAGATGGCACATGCATAGAAACAGATGTGACTATTTATAAAACAATAGGACATATGTCCCAACAAAGGTTAGGAGTGTAGACATACCAAATGAGCTGTGTAAATTGATTATTTTTGCACATATGGTAGGGGAGAGTAAGACAGAGAGTTCAATTAACAACTAATAAATCCTTGTAGTTTCCACAACATTCGTAGTCCCTGCAGTGGTCTGTCCCTTACATGTATTATTATTACACTACCCAATGGCATTATATTGTACAATGGTATGGTTGTAGATTAGTATGTACGGGACCTGTGTCTTACATACAGGCTTGACAAGATGCAGGTGTTAATGCAACATGTTTTGAGACTGCTGTCATACACTTTGCCTTAGATGCTGGGATGACAGGTATGTTTGCATGTACATTCTCTGACTATCGGTTATATGTCATTAACAGCTGCCTACATTTCTTGGATCATCACAGTAATTTGTCAGGGGAACAGGGCAAAAGGCAGGTGATGTGGACCATTTATCAGGACATACTGGCAGACTGGAACAGTTGAGGGGTATGAATATGCATATCACTCTCTATTTGAGCTTTCTAGCAATATCTGTACAGTTGTTACGTGTAAATATGCATACAGCTTTCTTTCTGAACATTCTAACAAACTGTGTGCAGTTGTGTGGAATGATTATGCATACAACTTACTAGTGTTCCTGGGATCCAAAGCCCTGCTGTTGCTGTGTGTGACAAAAGCATACAGTTAAGATCACTGTACACTATGCTATCAGGCATTTTCTGTAAGGCTTTGCAATGTATTTTGTCTAATATGACTGACCTGTTTGCACTTCCAACATTGTTATACAGCACTTCATACACATTTTATCTGCATACCACAGTGTGGGTAACACTGCTTACTACAACAGTACTATTTAATAACTGCAACAGTACAACATATGACTGCAGAGTAAACAGAAGCAATGCAGGGATTACACCTTTATTCACAGCATATTACACAATTCTGTATACTGGTACAACACTTTCTGAGGCTCTTACATTTATTTGTTATGACAGTACATGCAGGCTACTTACTAACCTGTCTCACAATGCATCCTTTGCAGCCTAGCATCATAGGCTTGCTGGTTCACAGCAGGCTCATCTGCAGCTGTCAGAGAAGTACAGTGATATTTAGCCATACCTATCCATAGTATACACAACCTAGGCAATTATTAACTACGTAGTGGAAGGAGTACTTACTCAGTTCTGAGGCATTCTGCATCTGCCTTGCTACCTGGATCCACTGTTCCAGGACATCCCCCATCCACCGCTTCAGGTCTGCATGGTGGTGCCTGACCTGCTCACCAGTCCAGGGGATACCTGTGGCACTAGTGAGGTCATGGGCGAGACTGTCCCAAGCCTCCGTTTTGTACTGTGAGCCCTGGTACTGGCCCTGCAGTAGTCCCCTGTCATGGTGCTTTTCCAGGTGCCATGCCGTGAATTTGGACTCCTGGATGCCCCAGCACTGTGCTCTAAAGTGAGTGCCTTCTCTCACTCCAGCCATTCTGCCTGCAGGGGGATGCTACATTCAGTTATGAGCCGTATTCCCTCCTCTTCAATTTAAGCAGGGCCGGATTCCCGCACTTTTCCATAATTGGCCAGTGTCGAAAAGGCTAAGCTATGGGCACACTTGCTTGCTTCCGGTTGGCACTGCTTAAAGAAGTGTACCTGTGGGCATGTTGTATTGGCTTCCCTACACATTGCTTACAATTACTTAGTTGGGCTGTGCTGCGGTTAGCATTGCTTATTGGTTATCTTGCATTATAGTTGCCTTTTGTCAATGACGTCTTACTCATTACAGGTTATGTATGTGTCTGGTATCCATCATTCATGTGTACATACACTGTATGAGGTCCTGGGGACTTTATATCTTTATTACAGTGACACTTCAACTCTATGTTTACTGCAGTACTCCAATTCACATATTTATGGTCTGTAGCAGGTTATAACACATTTCACTGTACATAGATTCAGTTCACATATTTGATTTGATTTCCCTGTTTTGAGGATTAGTTTGCTGATACCTCCTTTATATGTATTGCTATCATGGCATAGTGGTTTACTACTATGACTGTGATGTACAGGGTCCAGAGTTATAGCCTTGCAGAGGCTTGTTATTTTGTTGCTGGCCAGAACACGAGTTGTTGGGTACAGAGTGATTAAGGCACTTTAAAGCAGTTGTGAGTGGTTGTGCATGGCTTTGCGTGAAGCTAAGCAATGCTAACCTCCGGATACAGTTTCTTACACTCAGTTAGCCTCTACATTGGTTCACCAGTGTGATACGTGCATACTGGTGCCCAAACAGGCTTACACCCGCTTGCTCCTGCACTTGCAAAGGCACTGCATTTGGTGTTTGCATCTGACACTCACACCCCTGGGTGGGGATGAGGACTACAATAATACCTTCTGATGCCTATTACATCGGCTTACATGCCTAAAGTGGGGTGTTGCGACCATGTGATCATAGGTGTTGTGTAGTGTGTTTTGCAATGACACATATGGTCATACCATACTTAGCCATTTAAACTGGACTGTGCTGTGTTGGGACCCATATCGGGAATGGCTGCCCATTAGGCATAAGCATGCCAGTCAACTTTATGGAATCCGCGGCCTGGCTAGAGTTTGCTTCATACTATTGGTGTGTTCCTCTTACAATCTGTACCTGTCTGGCAAATACCTGGGAACTGACAGAGTTAAATACAGACAAGTAATTGGGTTTAGGATCCCACATCCATCAGCAGAGTCATGCTAATGCATACCTATTATTCTATCAGCTTTCTAAGGTTGTAAGTGGAATATGTGCTTTCCATCCCCATCAGACCTCTCAAACAAGTGGGGACAAATTTCAACTGAATCAGGGACAAGTCAAGAAACACTCAGGGACAGTAAGGGACACTTTTAAAATATTAGCGCTATTAACTTGAAACATTGACATAATCAGAGCATGTGAATTAATACACATTTTCTGAAGTAAAAGGAGTTTATAACACTTAATTATTGTCATTATTCATTAAGTGTAATTCACCACCTTTCCTCCAAAACTCACTAGTTTTAGGAGTGATTAAGAGGGACAGAGTTAAAATTTGAGTCAAAATCGCGGACGTCCCTGAAAATCACGGACAGTTGAGAGGTATGGTCCCTATTTGTTCCCTCAATGGTTTATGTCCTGTCCAGTGGATTTGCTCTTAGGGGTTGAGATGTATGGGAGTAAGCTCTACCCATTTTGGAATATTACTTACATCCCCGGAGCAGTCCTAATACAACTGCATCAGCCAGCACTTGCACGCCTAGGCCCATAAGTTCATACCCATAGTTCCCCCACCTGCCCCTCCTCTACAGCACTCATCCTTACTGTTGGTGCAGGTGGAGTCTAAGCACACCACTACACACTGCCCACTCTCCACGTGTCAGGACCCATGTCGATGCGTTGTGTCGACCCTTGGGTTATCAAGCTTGCACAACCTACTGGTCCGTGTATGTCTACAGCCTGGTTAGATAGCTCATGACAGGAACTGACTCCAATCTTCTTCTTCTTTCGGCTTTTCCCGGTTAGGGTTCACCACAATGGATCACCTGTCCGCTCATGATTGGCAGTGGAGTTTTACAGTGTCGAGTTGCCAGCCCGGCGCCCAACCTTCTACAGAAGGCACACACACACACACACACACACACAGACACACACTCACTCTCACACCTAGGGCCAATTTTAGAGTGTCCAATCCACCTACAGCATGTCTTTGGGATGTGGGAGGAAACCGGAGCACCCAGAGGAAACCCACGCGACCACAGGAAGGACATGCAGACTCCACTCAGAAGGCACCCCTGCCAAGGATCGAACCAGAGATCCTTTTGTTGTGAGGCAGCAACACTAACAGCTGCACTACGGTGGCCGCCCTACAGGACCTGACTCCAATGATCAGTAATTTTTGGGGTGTCCTACAAGGGACACTGATGTCTTTGTTTAAAGATTAGACCTGGCAGGTCTCTCCCACTGGTAGTATCCTGTCTGTGGTCTGGGAAGCAGTGGTGTGTTTACTTTTATTGTGTGTCTGTATGTTTCACCGGTCTAGCTGGGGGGGTGGGTTGATGCTACGTGTTACACATTTGTTGATTGGACCCCTCACCCCCATATGTACGGCCTGTGATCATATGTAATTCGTAACTGCTGTATCATATCCTAGCTATATACATTATACACACACACACACACATATATATATATATATATATATATATATATATATATATATATATATACATACATTACTATATACAGATATATCTGTATATGTATGCATACATGTATATATTTATATATTGCTGTCTATATATATATATATATATATATATATCTAACGACATATGGGTGTATGGGTGTCTGCATATGTATATATCTATATGTGGGTATGTATATGTATACTGTCTCTGTATGTATGCATTTGCACTACGGAGAAGGAGAGGTATATCTCCATGTAGCTATGGGTAGATATACACACACATACCTCTGTATATATACATCTACATCTGGTTATTCCGTTCCTTGCCATGTAGATTACTCATTGCTGCAGTGGGACTTGTAGTGGGTGTGGCTGCTCATTGGGTGATGCCACTGCCCAGTGAACACTTTGCTTACATCCCCAGGGCTGTCCATATAGACCCACATCAGCCAACACCTGCACATCTAGACCCATAACTAGGTACCCATAGTTCCACCACTCGGACCTCCTCTACAGCACCCATCCTTACTCTGGATGCTGGTCGGGTCTGAACACACCACTACACGCTGCCCACTCTCCACTTCAAGGGACCTATGTCATCGTTGTCTCGACCCATGGCTCATCAGGCTTTCCCACCCTTGTATTTCGGGTATGTACACACCCTGGCCAAAACGGTCGGCGTATCACCTTCTTTTGATTATATGTAAATTTTTGGGGCGTCACGCAAGGGACGCTCCTGTCTGTGTTCCAAGATTAGATTTCACAGGTGCACTGTGTACCCCCTCCCCTGGTTGTATCCTGCTTCTGGTCTGGGGAGCAGTGGACTAATTACATTGTTTATGGGTTTGTGTGTATGTTTCCTCTGTCCGGCTGGGGGGGAGGCCATGCTAATGTGTTACATGTTTCTTGCTTGTGCCCCTCACTTCCATGGGCATAGCCTGTGAACATATGTCATTCCCATACCCACGGCCAGTACAAGGGACAGAACTTCACTTTTTTGCCTAAAATAAAAGCTTATTCTTGTAGCATTTTAGTTGCTTATTCTGTTTCTTATAACATTTAGGTGTTTCAGATACAGAATAACTGTTTTATGCAACTATTACATAAAATATAGGAAATAATTTTGCTCTAATATTTCAGGACAGTTGCCATTCTTACAATATGCTTGCAGGACATAACTGCCCAAAGAGGGACTGTCCCTCGGAAAGTGGGACAGGTGGTAACCCTATGTAAGGCAATGCATACCCTGTGCAGATGCACTTAAACATGCCTACTGGTGCTTATTTATGCTTAAACCTGCTTACTAGTGCCTTATTCATTATGTCACTGACACTTCGCTCCAGTTTACTTTTAATTGTTATGCAGGTTTTACAGCAGACAGATGTCAAAATATGTTCATATACAGATTACCAATGGAAAATGGTATGTGCTGCAGTGGGATTCGGAACGGGAATGTATGTTCCTTAGGTGGATGCTCTAACCACTACACTATTTCTGTGCTGCTTCATTTGCATATATACCCATATACCCATAACGCCTAGTTCCCCAAACACCCACCCCAACACTACACTAACACAGCATTCATCCATTCTTCAGTTGGATACACGGTGTATCCACACCAGTACACATTGGCCACTCCCTACTCCTGTAGACTCATCCCATGGGTTGACTCACTCCACGTATCCTCAGACATCCCAAACTTTTAGTCCACAAACATTGGTGAAATGAGTGACCAATAGGACACTATTCGCAATGTTTGGGTTGTCCCATCTGGGACACACATGTCTTTATTTCAAGATTAGACTCTATAGTTCATTATATCATTACTCCTGTTAACATGGCACTACAATAAATTAATAGGTATGACTATGTGGTAACTCACATATTACACTTGAGAGCTAATAATGTATGGGTTCGGTAAAATTATTTTACAATTAGGACCGGTTTAGTGATTGGTGTTGCCATAGCAGGCAGATCACAGGAATGATTCCATGTGTGAGAAAGTCCTCACATTTAATTTTTTTTGAGAACAGCACTGACTTCGGGCATTGTACACACTTCTGCATTTTATCAGTTTTGTTCCTTTCCTCTTATGCACATACTATTATAATATCTATTGTCGAGGTTTGTAGAGGCACTTTCATGTTATTTATGTCTGCGAAAGGAATTAATGCGTTACAGGGAATGTACTTCTACATATAGATGTATGCATGTGTGTATGCATATATACTTATAACAAACTCGCTGACCTCCAAGAGGTGGGCCACTTAGAACTAAGCCATCCAACCTTGACACGCCTGGATCCATAATTTCATACCCATAGTTCCTCCACCCCACCCGAGTTCAACATACACGCAAACCATCCATTTTCCAGTTGCTATCACAGCCATGACACACCTCCACACATTGCCCTCTCCCCAGCATTAGGGGCCCTACACGTATGTTGTACCAACCCATGTATTACCAGGCTCTCCCACCATTTAGTCCTTGAACATACCTGCCCTTGCTTGTGTAATGGTCAGAGGTCCAACCATCCTAGCAATTTTTGGGTAGTCCCACCAGTAGACTTAGCAGATCAGCAATGTTATTCCCACGGGTAGTATCCTGCTTATGGTGTGAGTAGCAGTGTTTTGCTCACCCCTGCCCAGCTGGGTATGACATACACTGACAACACTAAATAATACAGGAATTTGCTGTTGATTCCCTTCTCATTCTTTTTGTATGCTTTATTGTTACAATGTTCATTCTGTATATATATATATATATATATATATATATATATATATATATATATATATATATATATATATATATATATATATATATATATATATAGATATAGATATATATATATATATATATATATATATATATATATATATATAGATATATATATATATATATATATATATATATTTATATATATATTGGTCTACCTGAAAACACCGACTCGCAAAAACATAGAAAACGAGATAACCGACACTACAAAGCCAAAAGTTCAAAAACACGAAACTTCACATGCCCGACAAACCACAATCCCGACAATCAACAAAACAAAACAAATACCTTTTCCGTAAAACACACACACAACACAAGCACACCAAAAACCTTACGAACCTACACTAAACCTTACATACACAACTGTCTATGCACTAACCTTAACCCAAACCCTAACCCTAAGGTCCGTCACTATCGTACACTCACCTAACCCGCCCCTAACCCTAAAGTCTGTAATTATCACACACTTACCTTACCCGCACCCTAACCATAACTCACTTAACCCGCCCCTAACCTTAAAGTCTGTCACTATCGCACACTTACCCGCACCCTGACCCTAACGTCCATCACTATCACACACTTACCTTAACATGTCGGTGTTCTCAGCACCGGGATTTTCAATCATCGGTCATCTCCGTTGTCGATCTTCCGGTGTCGGTTATCTCGTTGTCGGCGTTGTCAGCATTCGGTGTTTTCAGGTAGACCCATATATCTATACATATATATATATATATATATATATATATATATATATATATATATATATATATATATATTTTATATATCTGTACATACACATGCACATACATCTACATAATTATATACATTTCCTATGCTGGGCACTGCTTCCACCCACGCAAGCGCATTCAGACTTACTTACTGGTACTTATATATGTTTTCTACTGCTTATTTGTGCTTACACCTGCTTACTAGTGCCTTATTCATTATGACACTACCACTTTGCATGACATTAGTTAAACATTTCATGTGATACTCCAGTTCACATTTACATGTTAGTATGTAAGTTATACAGCAAAACGACATTCCACATGGAAAATGATATGTGCTATAGTTGGCCTTGAACTGTGCATGCCTGCTCGTTAAGCAGATGCACTAACCATTACACTATTGACGTTAATGTTAATTCCGCATGTTTTTCTCTATTTGGTTGATTTTGATGTGTAAGCTACACTAAGCAGGGGGCTGCAACATGCAAATATGCTGTGCTTCGCTTACACTTTCGATATTGAAGCAATACAAATGTAAAATAGGGACACGGGAATCTAATTGTGAATGTTCTAAGGACGGGGCTCAACATTCCGCTATGTGCTTGTGTGTTTACTACTTTGATTTTATTTCAGTGTCCGTGGACACTCTTGTATGCTTAGCATACATTTCAGTATCCACGGACACTGAATTAATTGCTTACTGTTAGAGGCGGGCTCTAATAGTAAGCATAGTAGGTTGTGCAACTGTGGGGGCATGTTTCCACCTCCATAGAGCACTTGAACATGCCTCCTGCACTCGCACATGTTTCCTGTGCACATCGAGGGTGCAGTAGCACTCCCTCATAATTATTCATATGGCGCTGCTGCACTATCTGTAATGGGGACACTCGGCGCAAGGCTAAAACTGTCCTTGTGCCGAGCTGCATGAATACGGGGGCTTGTCTAAAATTACTATTCCACCTCCTTTGTCTGCTGGTTTTATAATTATTTTATCATTTTGTTGTAAAGAATGTATAGCCTGATATTCCATTTCATTTAAATTAAAAAACATTTCTTGTTTGTCATTAAAAAATGCATAGATATATTTTTCAACCATTTTTCAAACATATTAACAACATGATTTTGTGGAGGTACAAAAGTACTAATTCTATAACACTTGTTGTTTAAAAAATCTTTGGTTGCATTCATTTGATTGCATAGAAGAAAAAAAAGACATGTAAATGCAATTTCTGTACAAACAATTTAAAATCTGTTAACGTCTTAGGAATATCCGTACTAGTTGCAGGCACAAAAGTTAAGCCTCGGTTTAATACCACTAACTTATTGTCAGTTAAATGGTATTGTGATATATTAAAAACAATATTTTCTTTAATAATACCTGTTTCACAGTCATTTAGTTGATCTGGTTGCTTCTCTTCCATTCTCGGTGGCTGTAAGAGTGTTTACATTTCAGTGGTAAAGGGAATGGGTCTTCTCCCCGGGACAAAAAACTTGTTGCGTTCAAGTTGGCATGCATTAATGTTTCTACTTGATCCAAGGCAGACACTCTATTAGCATCAACTACTACCCATTCACTCAATGGTTGTAATTCATTTTGAACTGTATCTGTTGTTCTGTTGGCATTCTTGGCTGCTTTCTCCTTCCTGCACTGTTGGTGTTACGTTTCTTTCCTCACTGGTCTCATGGTGATTGGCTGATGGCTCTAAGCCCTTCTCACGATCACTGTTATTTTGCTTTTTTGGCCAGAAGAATACATTACATATTTTGAAATCATTCAAGTCTTGTTTGAGTTTACTTTTCTTTTGTTGTATAAGTATGCTTTCAAACTTCATCGGTTTGTCAAGCATTTCAGATAATAAAGTTAAAAATATAACATTATCATTTTGCACAGACAGTTCATTGTAAAGGCTGATGATATCTTCCTTAAGCCGTTGTTCTTTAGGCTCAAAGAACTCATTCATCAGTCGCATGTATTGCATGGAAAGGTTCAAATTCAATTTTTGCCATTGATTCAACAAATCTTTATAGAGGTTTCCATATGTTGGCATTTTTAATATACGGAGACCTCTAGGAGAAATATTAAGCTTGAGATATGCATTAAACAACAGTCTCTGCCATTGCAGCCTTTTAAAATTTTGAACCATCTTTTCAAAATTAAGTAGCCTTTTATACTCCTTGGTATCAGGTAGCGATGTCATCTCTTCCACGGTATCTTCCGCTGTAATTTCTAAGTCTTTTAATAGAGGATTATCTGAAATCTCTGTTAGTTGATGTATATGCTGTAAAGATGTTTGAGCCATGGTGCTCATTGGTGATATAGCTTGTACTCATTACATACCAACTTGCATAGACCACTCAAAAACTAGGGAAGAACAAGTACCAAGTTGGTAGGTCAATCAATTCCATTAAATATTCCAAAGTTATTGACCAAATACAATGAGCTAAAAGAACCTCCTTTATTCTCACAAAGCAACAAGTAAAGAGTAGTTTCACAGAACATATCTGCTTCCTCAGGTGATAGTTTCCATGATTTTCCTTTGGCTAGTTTTATACATACTTGTTAACCCATTAATTGAATAATTAGCTAGTTAAGTATTCAATAAGAATCAATTTATCCAATCATTATATAAAAACATAAAGATATACTCATATATAAACTTCTAATGTATATACAAATGTGTACAAATATAAAATACATTTACATTATATATTAAATAGAAACACATATATACATTTCATATAAAATACTTCATTTAATACAATTATGTAAGTAATTTAGCTCAGGTTTAAGAGAGAACACTTCATTTAGACCTGGGGGGGTACATGCATTAAAATACAGAATCCATTTATTTTCTTTCCTCTCAGTAAAATTCTTAATATCCCCACCTCTGTGTGTTAAGACTAGATTTTCTAGAATTAAAAATGTAAACATATGTTGCTCACTAGTATTAGTTATATGTTTATATGGTTCCCCTTCACAAGATCGAATTCCTATAAACTCGAAATTCATAAACCCAAAGCCAGAATCTCAAGTTTACAGAAACTCGAAAATGTGAAGGGGAAATAAAAAAAAAAAAACACCTTTCTAATGTTTTTGCAGAGGTGCTTCACCCCCTGTGCCCCCACAACCCCCCTACTTAAGTATTCCTACTCTGAGATCACACTACAGTGAAGGAAAGGGGGAAATCTCCCGTTCTGTGCTATATGCATAAGCGCAAAATGGAAAATTTCCCAGTCCTCCGCTATAGTGTGGTCACGTAGCTCTTAGATGACAGCTGCAAGGGTGCAGGGGGACCTAGACCCCTGCAAAAAGGTAACTGAACTCTTTTTTCTAACCCTAAACTTCCCATTCACAATTTCGAGTGAATGGAAGTTCAAGATTCTGGTCTCGAGCTTATGCATTTCGAGCTTCCATTCATTCGATCTTGTGAAGGGGAACCATTTATATAAGGAGTTGTACTCATCCCTCATTAGACCCATCATAGAGTACAATGCCCCATTTGGTATGTACCTCACAAGTCATTTGCAACAACTGGAAAGGCTGCAGAAACACCTCACTAATAGAATCACAGGCCTAAAGCAGATGCCCTATGCTGACCAACTAAAAAAACTCCAGTTATACTCTGTCGCATATCATCTAGTCAGAGGTGATCTCTGCTTAACATACAAGGCCATGTCAAACCCAGAGCTGTTGGACATGCTACACTTAATGAAATTCCAATCCATCAGAGCCACATGCTCCAGGGACCTAAACCTTGTCATCACAATGAACAAAACATGCTGGAGGGATAGGTTCCTGATCCAGAGACTCCCCATACTCTGGAATAGACTATCCATACATGTCAAGCAGAGTGCTTCCTTGGCCCTCTTCAAAAGGAACCTTGATGACTGGATGGGAGATAGGAAATTTACTCTGGGGATCATGTCAGTCACCCTGCTAGACAGAGGTCCAGGGAAGTAAATACTGTGGGAAGAAATAACCAGGTAATTGTTATGGCTAGGCTTGTACAGGCCTTAGGGCCGATAGCCTAATACCAACCTATAAACCTATGAGAGTCCGCTAAGACACTAACATCAGGTTGTAAGGGAGAGAAACCAACCCCATGTTCACCTGCGAGGGGAAGACAACATATGAAAATTAATACCCTGCAGTATAATGTTTGCTGATACACACACACACACACACACACACACACACACACACACACACACACACACACACACACACACACCCCTGGTAAAGTCTGGCACAGCTTTGCCACCTATGGGCCCATCAGGCCAGACTGTACAGTAGGTCTGACTGCCACAATCCATCTCCTTAACAGCTACTGTAAGGCCCTCAACAAAGGGTGACAAATCCTACTGTGTGGTGGGCCTATTAGCAGAATGGTAAGTGTGACCAAGACCAAGGCTATTGGAGTGAGCCATATAGTGTCACCAAATGCATATGCAAGTACAGTAAGAGCTGAATTACTGCTATACAGACGAGACACCATGACAAAGGTTTAATGATATGTGATAATAACTAATGAAGGAACAAGAGAATACTCTATCAATACAATACCAACACAGGTCAGACTCACAGGAATTCATGTCAGACAACATTGTAGGACAGTCTGCAATACATACAGGAAACATGTAAAGTACTAGATGCATATGCTCATAAGATGATACCAGGCTATTGGTCCGGATGGCCTCATAAGCCTAGCCTAGACTTTTGCCCAAGTCCCTTCAAAACCAGCACCTGTTTCCCCTGTCCAGCTGTAACACACGCAGGATCCCAGGGGTGTCTTTTCTGTTTCCCATGCAGTTGACCAGCTTCTTCCTCAAGAGGGCTATACAGGTACTCTGCTAGATATGTGGAGGGAGTGCATTGTGCATTGTGTGGGACACTACACTATCCCACCAACAAGTACTATACATGTCACAGACCAGGTGAGGGCCTTGCATGCAAGTTGCGTGAGTTGGGTGTGTCTTTTGGATATGGAGAAATGCATTCAGGACTGGTTTGGAAATGGCTTTGTATGCCAGACATAGGTTGGGGTAAGTGTTGCAGATCCCGGATTCGCCTGGTCAGGAACCTCTGTGGTCTCTGAAACTGCTGCATTTGCTTGGCAGGGTACATGCCAGATGAGCCATTGTACTCAGTAATGCATTTGATAAGGGTGGAGTACAGGGATGTTATGGCCTTCTGGTTCCTGAATGACATACCTGTATTTGTGAGGTGGGCCATGTAGACTGCCTTCTGTACAATGGTGCCTCATGGTGGGAAACTGTCAGGTTGCTACCAACCTTGGTGCACGAGTCCCACCCAATTGCACATTGTTATTACTGCCATAATTTATGTGGATGACATCTACCCCAACAGGAAAAGTGATGCATCTCCTGGCATTCAGGTTGAGGCAATGCTTCTGGCACCAGTCATCAATTTGGGTAAGGGCCTCTTGGAGGATGCTCACATCAGTAGGGGAATGTGAGACCGGGGCCAGCTCACAATCATCTGTAAACCTGGTCAGCCACAGTCCACTGGTTTTGTCTTGTACCTCAGAAATGTATATCTCAAACAGTAGAGCCCCCAGACCAATCCTTGGGGTACACCGCTCTGTAAGAGTCTACTACTACAGGTGGCTTCTACTACTTTGACTGAGTGGGTACTATCATTGAGACACTTAGCTACCCATCTGGTAACAGACAGGTTGATGCCTAGCTGTGTAGGCTTATGTATCATGGCCACCTGAGGATTATTGTGAGAGGTTTGGGCTAGGTGAAGGTAGGCAGTGTGCACCGTCTTCCCCTCGTCCTTGTGTTTGTTGACTGCTTCAAAGAAGTTGACCAGGTTTAACAGGCCTGATTACCCTTTGACAAAACCACACTGTGTGGGCTCAAGCATTTTGAGTTTGCCAATGTCCCGGTTTACAAGGTCCTTCATATTGTCTTGCATGCCCTTGCAGATCAGGCTAGTTAGGCTGATGTGCATATGATTGGCTGGGTCAGTGGATTGCTTCACCTTTGTGTATAGGGATGATAGTGGCTGTCCTCTGTGCAGATGGAATGACATTGGTGCTCAGGCTTTGGTTGACAATAGTGTGTAATGGAACTGAGAGTTCATGCCTGAGTTCATGTAGGATGCAGCCAGGGATGGTATCAAGCCTATGAAGACTTCAGTTTGTTGCTTTTGGGAGGCCATTACGTACCTGCTTCCTGAGGATGAGGGGAAGGTGTCAGGTGCTGTGCATGTCCATGTGTACTGATGGGGGACAGGGTGGTGATGTGTACACTTCACCTGTCTGCAGCAGGTTGGGTATATCTATGCCGTATGTGTATGTGGTGCTGTTGACCACCACTACAGTACAGACTTGGGTGTTGCCTCTGGGATTGCAGATATATGTGTGGAATGCCTATTGATTGGCCTTGGTGGATGTGTCCAATTTGCACTCAAAGTTAGCCTTAGGGTAATTTCCCTGTGGCCTTATTTGCTTGTTCAGACAAAGGTGACATTGCTTCCAATTTGGCACCTTCTCCTTCTTGGCCCTGTCCAGCAATCATTTCCACCTATCTTGGAATTTGAGTATTGCTGCTGTCCACCACAGAGGTTTACCCTACCTTGAGGGAGATGATTTTGTCCTGTCAGGTATTGCCAAGTCCATACAGCTATGTAGGTGCCCACATGGTATTGTGGTGTAAGCTTGGACACTACTGCTAGTTCCAATTGATGGGATGGTGGCTGTAAAGCTACTTATACCTGCTCTGAGAAGATTTATAGTCAGTTTTGGAACATGTTATTTGTTTGACCCTGATAATGGGGGGGAGCAGGGGAGATGGTGACCTCAACAGTGATGGCTATGTGGTCAGACCTTACCAAGGAGGATGACACTGTAGGAGTGCTACAGTGACTACTCATGTTGGTTAGGACCAGGCACAGGATGTTTCCACCTGTCGTAGGAGAACTGACCAGCTGATCTAATGCATTGACATTGACAAAGCCTAGGAATCTCTGTGTATTCATGTTCAGGTTGAATAGGTCATGCACACTATGGTTGGGTAGTTAAAGTCACTCATGAGCAGGGTAAAGGGTCGAATCCTGATTGATTCAATTGGGTGTCCGGAGTCTTGGTTGGAGGTCTGTAGCTAGCTATGATTTAAGTAGGTGTTTTGTCAACAGTAAACTGCACTTGGGATGTCTTCTGTGCTTCATACTGTTTGGCCAGCCTGGAGGTGTGCATGTGTATGATAATGTTTAAAACTCCACCTCCTTTGGCTTTGCAGCCCTCCATGTGGGGTCTAACAGTATGATGGCCTGACAAGGTTAGTGTGTGCTCCACAGCTGCAAACCAGGTGTCAATGACTGCACAAATGTTAGCATCCTCCCTGACAAGGTACGCCTGCAATGACATTAGTTTCGTGCTAAGACTCCTAGCTCCTGTAAGAGTAAGACATCTGGACAAAGGCACACATCAATGGTGGGAAAAGGCTGGAAAATAGTGACACTTTATAAATCTAGTTGTAACACACTAAGTTGCTAGCAAAGATGGTTTCGCATTCACAGGAATACTCTGCAGGATTTGACATCTGACATTCAAATGTATGCTATTATGTTAAGACGTCAGTCTTTACTGGGTTGCCAGTGCTTTGCCAGACAATGCAGAACTGTATGAGGCATTGACTACTAATATGAGGCAAACCTGTGGTCAGTCTGCAAAACTCTGGACAGTTGAAAGGTATGAGCTCAGAATATAACATACAGTTCAACACACACTTCTGTGCCAGTTGTTTACTATGCAAATACCCTATATAGGTAGGTCTCTTACATTTGTAAGACAAGCATATGTATCATAGTAGCATTCACAGGTGACATATGAATATTTACAACATCCCAGGTAGCTGGCCTAGCAATGTCGCAGTCAGTATTGGACAACAGAGACTCCAGTAGTAGCCATATATGAGCTGACCTTTGCTGGGGTGACTCTGGAGTAGGACCTGTGATCTATGTCACTGCATATATTCTTAAGGTTGAAAACAGTGATAAACCAGAAGTTAGCAAAGACATTGCTTAGTTCATACAAATCCAACCCCAAAGAAACGCCAAGAATTTTATTACAACAACAAAGCTTTGCATACAAATCCTTCATCAGTGTTAGTATCTAACAGTGATGAAGGATTTGTATCCAAAAGCTTTGTTGTTGATCTATGTCACTGCAGACAGGGCCAGCAGGAATGGCCATAGATGCTGGACAGCAACATGTGAGTCCAGCAAGTCTTGTTGAGACCTATTGTTTAACAACCTATTTCACATTATTGAATCCCCATTCTGCATTCCATTACAAGCTTAATTGATTGACATACCTGTTATAGTGCTGAAGAGTTTCCTTAGAATAATGCAAATGTTTAGGTTTGTGTAGTCACAATCTGTCTTTGTGTCAGCAGGTTCAAACCTATTTTGCATAAGCAGCAGCTTGCCTTTTGTAGGTAATGCTCATGAGCAGGTGATGGCCTGTACACCAGCTGGTGTCTCCCACTTGCTACTTGCATCCAGAGCAGCTGTGTTGTCTTTCCACTAGCCAATGCTATTGCAATTAAGCTATAATTAAGTCCTTCATGTGGGCCTTGCCCCTTTTCCTTGCCTGTGAGGAGGACATTACGGAGGTGTGGGGGCTACAGCTTCACAGAAGGTAGGTAGAAATAACTCTTAGAACAAGAAATGTGGAGACAGCCCTCCAAAATGGGGGACAAAGTCCCAGAATTAGCTACAGATTGTAAGTAAATATTGCGGTTATACACATAGAAGATTGCTAGATTAACAGGGTTTGTCTGGACATACATTTTCTGCATGACTTGACGTCTGACTGTGATATGTCTATGACATACCTCTTAATTGTCCAGATGTCTGCAGAATGCCCAGAGGTTCGCCTCTTATGTTTGGTCTGTTCCTCAGACAATTTTTGTTTTTTGGAAATCAGTAGGATAATGTGAGGATTGAAGTCAGTAAATGTTGATATCCATTTGTGTTTCAGAAGTCATATCCTTCTGAGATGTTATGTTACAACAAACCATGTAACACCGGCAACTGTTTCAGTTTGCAACACCATTATTTGAGATCTGTCCCTTTTTTCAGCCCCTTGTCCCCAGGTATGTCAGGCTTTGTCCAGATGTCTTGCAGTAAGAGGTTCAGAGGTATAGTATATCATTATTTAGTGGCTTCACTCCTGATATCATCCCAGTGACTTAGCAGACTCCCAGAAGTGGTATGGGGCAGTGGCCATAAATATGGTCCTGCACCCTGGACATTCTGTAGAAATCTGTACAGTTGAGAGTTATGTATGTCTGGCCATTGTTAACAGAGTGTCAAGACTGTGTAGCAGTGTAGTGTATAAATGTTTGTTGGGCTGAGTAGGGAGAGTGGCAGATGTGAATGTCATAGATGCTTTTCTATCTGACTGTGCATACTGCTACAGTTGCCGGTGGTCTATCAGGTGTATATGATTGTAGGGTCAGACTGAGAAATGTCCTGTTACACTGCAAGATTCCCAGTAGACTGTGACGTGGGGCAGTGTATGTCAGTGTAGTGTGTGACTGGCAATCAGGATATGTTTGTTCAAACAGTTGTTATACTCTAGAGTTCAGTTGGGGTACTGGTATGCTGCTGTGACTGTGGTGCTGATTTGGGGTAGTGTTTTGTTGGTTTGACCATAGTTCAGAAGGTGCTGGGTGAAATGGTTGGCAGCTCTCAATGTTTTTTCCCTTCTGTTACATGACTGCAGTCATACCTCTCCACTGTCCAGATTTACATACACTGTCCAAATGCATGGCTCATATTTATGGTATGTTCCCCATAACAGTTGTAGGTTTCTAACAAATCACTGTGATGATCTGGGCAGTGACATCAGTAAAGGATGACGAAGTGATTAAGGCACTTTTAAACAGTTGTGAGCAGGTGTGCGCGACAGTAAGCAGTGGTTACTTTTGGCTACAGTTCCTTACACTCAGTTACCTTCTTGATTGCTTAACCTGTGTAAGCAGTGCTTACCCCCGCGCAAACAGGCTAAAACCCGCTCACTGCAGCTTAAAAGTGCTTACTCCCACTTACCCCTGCGCTAATTCCTTTAAAAGAAAAGAAAAAAGGGGTGACAGGAAAGTGGTAAAAAAGGGGCACAAAGAGGGAAAGACAGTAGGCAAGGTAGCTAGGGATGTGCAGGAAGGGTGTAGGGTAGGTCCATAGCTGACAAATTCTTCTAAAGCAACGGCTGTGCATATGCAATAAAGTTGGTGGTACATTTGGACATTCACAACCTTAAGAGAGGGGTGAGGACAACAATAGTTGAAAAATGTATCTTAATTTGCGTGCTCTGCTTCTATGATGTGCTGGATCCAAAGCCTTCTTAAGGCACACAGTCTTGCTGTGCTGTTTACTGTTGAATCAGAGACACAGAGCTTTGCATGACTCCATCTGTAGTCTGTTTAAAGCACCAAGCCTTTCAAATTGCACACCGATAAAGAAATATATTTTGCAGCTATAAGCACAGTTACAGATAACTTATTTCATAACAAATAACACGTACTATTTCTGTCAGATTGTAGCATATATTTACAAAGTTTTCCTTTATTACAGATATGAATGATGACTTCTACAAAATACCTCTCTCTGTCCTTCTCTCACATAACTGAATTACTACAATTGCTATATAGAGTGCTAGTCACGCACATAGATGATGTTATTTCCTCTTGGTATATTTTTTGGCCTTCTGTGGGAAGTCACATAATGTCTGTTTTTAGACTTTTCTATTGTCCTTTTGTGATTTACTTGTAAGAACTTTTGCTGATGTGAGGATGCCATTAACAGAAATCTGAAAGGAAACATCTGCACAAGCTGTTCCTATAGAAAAAGCATCACGTATTGCTGAGTTTATAAAAAAGGATGTCTGTTAATAGATATTTTTTCTGCAAACATGAGAAAATCATTTAATGCTTGCTTTCCAATATTGCTTTGTTAGGCATTTTCTTTTTGATGCTGTGAAGAAAAGTCTGTCTGTTATACATATAGTATGAATGCACATTTTAAACTCTATACATATATTCAAGCAAACTTTTTCTTTCAGCATATTTACAACAGAATAATTTCAGCCTTATATTCATAATATCTAACAATAGCATGTTGTGATGCCAATTAGAAATGTTTATATGTGTCCAGTGGACACGTCTGCGAAATGGACAGCTATGTATGTTGCGTGCTTTTTTTGTAGGAACAGATTGCCCTTTTTTTCTTTTATTTTTAGGTGAGAGTGAGATGTTGGGGAAGGATAGTAGGTATAATCAGGGAGGATAGGTTGAGTAGGATTACAGACAAGACAAACAAGATGCATACAGGTGCGGTATATGACATGTGGGGGAAGACACTTTTGATGGGGAGGGGTGTTTGGAAGTCGCAAGCCCATGAGCCCACAAATGGATACAGTGGAACTGACGTCCCCACCCATGGGCAGTCACCACTGCACCTTCACAGCCCAGAAAGTGGCTGTGGTGGGGGCTGTGTAGGAGGGGCAGGCTCATCCTCTAGTTGCACCACTCAACCCTCAATCTGGTGTAGGCAGTCTCAAATCTCACTGTCGAGCTCCCTACGCACCACAGCCTGGACCGTACCATGGGTGACAGGTTCCTGTCCGTTCCAGCTCCCAGGAGGGACGAGCCCCATCCCCTGCAACAGTTCCACCCGAAGGTGGTGCAGGGCCAAAGGACAAGGAGGTCCCAGACTGAGCCTCAGATGTGCTGGTGCCCGGTGCCATGGCCAGCTGAGGTGGGAAGGTTGGGTCCGCTGGGACCGGCCTTCCCATACGAGCTATGTTGTCGCATGTTTAAGGCAGATATGAGTTAGTAATAGTCAACAGCATTCATGGTAAGTTATAACAGCATGCATAGGTATTCCCATTACCCAGGGCACCAGATATAAATAGTTGCAGAGCAGGCGGAACACATGCATATTTGGGTAAACAGTGGCCATTACAACAACATGCAGGTTTCATTGATGGCAACAGGCCACCAATATGGAGGTATTTTAAGATGGCACATGCATAGAAACAGATGTGACTATTTATAAAACAATAGGACATATGTCCCAACAAAGGTTAGGAGTGTAGACATACCAAATGAGTTGTGTAAATTGGTTATTTTTGCACATATGGTAGGGGAGAGTGAGACAGAGAGTTCAATTAACAACTAATAAATCCTTGTAGTTTCCACAACATTCGTAGTCCCTGCAGTGGTCTGTCCCTTACATGTATTATTACACTACCCAATGGCATTATATTGTACAATGGTATGTTTTTAGATTAGTATGTACGGGACCTGTGTCTTACATACAGGCTTGACAAGATGCAGGTGTTAATGCAACATGTTTTGAGACTGCTGTCATACACTTTACCTTAGATGCTGGGATGACAGGTATGTTTGCATGTACATTCTCTGACTATCGGTTATATGTCATTAACAGCTGCCTACATTTCTTGGATCATCACAGTAATTTGTCAGGGGAACAGGGCAAAAGGCAGGTGATGTGGACCATTTATCAGGACATACTGGCAGACTGGAACAGTTGAGGGGTATGAATATGCATATCACTCTCTATTTGAGCTTTCTAGCAATATCTGTACAGTTGTTACGTGTAAATATGCATACAGCTTTCTTTCTGAACATTCTAACAAACTGTGTGCAGTTGTGTGGAATGATTATGCATACAACTTACTAGTGTTCCTGGGATCCAAAGCCCTGCTGTTGCTGTGTGTGACAAAAGCATACAGTTAAGATCACTGTACACTATGCTATCAGGCATTTTCTGTAAGGCTTTGCAATGTATTTTGTCTAATATGACTGACCTGTTTGCACTTCCAACATTGTTATACAGCACTTCATACACATTTTATCTGCATACCACAGTGTGGGTAACACTGCTTACTACAACAGTACTATTTAATAACTGCAACAGTACAACATATGACTGCAGAGTAAACAGAAGCAATGCAGGGATTACACCTTTATTCACAGCATATTACACAATTCTGTATACTGGTACAACACTTTCTGAGGCTCTTACATTTATTTGTTATGACAGTACATGCAGGCTACTTACTAACCTGTCTCGCAATGCATCCTTTGCAGCCTAGCATCATAGGCTTGCTGGTTCGCAGCAGGCTCATCTGCAGCTGTCAGAGAAGTACAGTGATATTTAGCCATACCTATCCATAGTATACACAACCTAGGCAATTATTAACTACGTAGTGGAAGGAGTACTTACTCAGTTCTGAGGCATTCTGCATCTGCCTTGCTACCTGGATCCACTGTTCCAGGACATCCCCCATCCACCGCTTCAGGTCTGCATGGTGGTGCCTGACCTGCTCACCAGTCCGGGGGATACCTGTGGCACTAGTGAGGTCATGGGCAAGACTGTCCCAAGCCTCCGTTTTGTACTGTGAGCCCTGGTACTGGCCCTGCAGTAGTCCCCTGTCATGGTGCTTTTCCAGGTGCCATGCCGTGAATTTGGACTCCTGGATGCCCCAGCGCTGTGCTCTAAAGGCAGTGCCTTCTCTCACTCCAGACATTCTGCCTGCAGGGGGATGCTACAATCAGTTATGAGCCGTATTCCCTCCTCTTCAATTTAAGTAGGGCCGGATTCCCGCACTTTTCCATAATTGGTCAGTGTCGAAAAGGCTAAGCTATGGGCACACTTGCTTGCTTCCGGTTGGCACTGCTTAAAGAAGTGTACCTGTGGGCATGTTGTATTGGCTTCCCTACACATTGCTTACAATTACTTAGTTGGGCTGTGCTGCGGTTAGCATTGCTTATTGGTTATCTTGCATTATATTTGCCTTTTGTCAATGACGTCTTACTCATTACAGGTTATGTATGTGTCTGGTATCCATCATTCATGTGTACATACACTGTATGAGGTCCTGGGGACTTTATATCTTTATTACAGTGACACTTCAACTCTATGTTTACTGCAGTACTCCAATTCACATATTTATGGTCTGTAGCAGGTTATAACACATTTCACTGTACATAGATTCAGTTCACATATTTGATTTGATTTCCCTGTTTTGAGGATTAGTTTGCTGATACCTCCTTTATATGTATTGCTATCATGGCATAGTGGTTTACTACTATGACTGTGATGTACAGGGTCCAGAGTTATAGCCTTGCAGAGGCTTGTTATTTTGTTGCTGGCCAGAACACGAGTTGTTGGGTACAGAGTGATTAAGGCACTTTAAAGCAGTTGTGAGTGGTTGTGCATGGCTTTGCGTGAAGCTAAGCAATGCTAACCTCCGGATACAGTTTCTTACACTCAGTTAGCCTCTACATTGGTTCACCAGTGTGATACGTGCATACTGGTGCCCAAACAGGCTTACACCCGCTTGCTCCTGCACTTGCAAAGGCACTGCATTTGGTGTTTGCATCTGACACTCACACCCCTGGGTGGGGATGAGGACTACAATAATACCTTCTGATGCCTATTACATCGCTTACATGCCTAAAGTGGGGTGTTGCGACCATGTGATCATAGGTGTTGTGTAGTGTGTTTTGCAATGACACATATGGTCATACCATACTTAGCCATTTAAACTGGACTGTGCTGTGTTGGGACCCATATCGGGAATGGCTGCCCATTAGGCATAAGCATGCCAGTCAACTTTATGGAATCCGCGGCCTGGCTAGAGTTTGCTTCATACTATTGGTGTGTTCCTCTTACAATCTGTACCTGTCTGGCAAATACCTGGGAACTGACAGAGTTAAATACAGACAAGTAATTGGGTTTAGGATCCCACATCCATCAGCAGAGTCATGCTAATGCATACCTATTATTCTATCAGCTTTCTAAGGTTGTAAGTGGAATATGTGCTTTCCATCCCCATCAGACCTCTCAAACAAGTGGGGACAAATTTCAACTGAATCAGGGACAAGTCAAGAAACACTCAGGGACAGTAAGGGACACTTTTAAAATATTAGCGCTATTAACTTGAAACATTGACATAATCAGAGCATGTGAATTAATACACATTTTCTGAAGTAAAGGAGTTTATAACACTTAATTATTGTCATTATTCATTAAGTGTAATTCACCACCTTTCCTCCAAAACTCACTAGTTTTAGGAGTGATTAAGAGGACAGAGTTAAAATTTGAGTCAAAATCGCGGACGTCCCTGAAAATCACGGACAGTTGAGAGGTATGGTCCCTATTTGTTCCCTCAATGGTTTATGTCCTGTCCAGTGGATTTGCTCTTAGGGGTTGAGATGTATGGGAGTAAGCTCTACCCATTTTGGAATATTACTTACATCCCCGGAGCAGTCCTAATACAACTGCATCAGCCAGCACTTGCACGCCTAGGCCCATAAGTTCATACCCATAGTTCCCCCACCTGCCCCTCCTCTACAGCACTCATCCTTACTGTTGGTGCAGGTGGAGTCTAAGCACACCACTACACACTGCCCACTCTCCACGTGTCAGGACCCATGTCGTACGTTGTGTCGACCCTTGGGTTATCAAGCTTGCACAACCTACTGGTCCGTGTATGTCTACAGCCTGGTTAGATAGCTCATGACAGGAACTGACTCCAATCTTCTTCTTCTTTCGGCTTTTCCCGGTTAGGGTTCACCACAATGGATCACCTGTCCGCTCATGATTGGCAGTGGAGTTTTACAGTGTCGAGTTGCCAGCCCGGCGCCCAACCTTCTACAGAAGGCACACACACACACACACACACACACACACACAGACACACACTCACTCTCACACCTAGGGCCAATTTTAGAGTGTCCAATCCACCTACAGCATGTCTTTGGGATGTGGGAGGAAACCGGAGCACCCAGAGGAAACCCACGCGACCACAGGAAGGACATGCAGACTCCACTCAGAAGGCACCCCTGCCAAGGATCGAACCAGAGAACCTCTTGCTGTGAGGCAGCAACACTAACAGCTGCACTACCGTGGCCGCCCTACAGGACCTGACTCCAATGATCAGTAATTTTTGGGGTGTCCTACAAGGGACACTGATGTCTTTGTTTAAAGATTAGACCTGGCAGGTCTCTCCCACTGGTAGTATCCTGTCTGTGGTCTGGGAAGCAGTGGTGTGTTTACTTTTATTGTGTGTCTGTATGTTTCACCGGTCTAGCTGGGGGGGTGGGTTGATGCTACGTGTTACACATTTGTTGATTGGACCCCTCACCCCCATATGTACGGCCTGTGATCATATGTAATTCGTAACTGCTGTATCATATCCTAGCTATATACATTATACACACACACACACACACACATATATATATATATATATATATATATATATATATATATATATACATACATTACTATATACAGATATATCTGTATATGTATGCATACATGTATATATTTATATATTGCTGTCTATATATATATATATATATATATATATCTAACGACATATGGGTGTATGGGTGTCTGCATATGTATATATCTATATGTGGGTATGTATATGTATACTGTCTCTGTATGTATGCATTTGCACTACGGAGAAGGAGAGGTATATCTCCATGTAGCTATGGGTAGATATACACACACATACCTCTGTATATATACATCTACATCTGGTTATTCCGTTCCTTGCCATGTAGATTACTCATTGCTGCAGTGGGACTTGTAGTGGGTGTGGCTGCTCATTGGGTGATGCCACTGCCCAGTGAACACTTTTGCTTACATCCCCAGGGCTGTCCATATAGACCCACATCAGCCAACACCTGCACATCTAGACCCATAACTAGGTACCCATAGTTCCACCACTCGGACCTCCTCTACAGCACCCATCCTTACTCTGGATGCTGGTCGGGTCTGAACACACCACTACACGCTGCCCACTCTCCACTTCAAGGGACCTATGTCATACGTTGTCTCGACCCATGGCTCATCAGGCTTTCCCACCCTTGTATTTCGGGTATGTACACACCCTGGCCAAAACGGTCGGCGTATCACCTTCTTTTGATTATATGTAAATTTTTGGGGCGTCACGCAAGGGACGCTCCTGTCTGTGTTCCAAGATTAGATTTCACAGGTGCACTGTGTACCCCCTCCCCCGGTTGTATCCTGCTTCTGGTCTGGGGAGCAGTGGACTAATTACATTGTTTATGGGTTTGTGTGTATGTTTCCTCTGTCCAGCTGGGGGGGAGGCCATGCTAATGTGTTACATGTTTCTTGCTTGTGCCCCTCACTTCCATGGGCATAGCCTGTGAACATATGTCATTCCCATACCCACGGCCAGTACAAGGGACAGAACTTCACTTTTTTGCCTAAAATAAAAACTTATTCTTGTAGCATTTTAGTTGCTTATTCTGTTTCTTATAACATTTAGGTGTTTCAGATACAGAATAACTGTTTTATGCAACTATTACATAAAATATAGGAAATAATTTTGCTCTAATATTTCAGGACAGTTGCCATTCTTACAATATGCTTGCAGGACATAACTGCCCAAAGAGGGACTGTCCCTCGGAAAGTGGGACAGGTGGTAACCCTATGTAAGGCAATGCATACCCCTGTGCAGATGCACTTAAACATGCCTACTGGTGCTTATTTATGCTTAAACCTGCTTACTAGTGCCTTATTCATTATGTCACTGACACTTCGCTCCAGTTTACTTTTAATTGTTATGCAGGTTTTACAGCAGACAGATGTCAAAATATGTTCATATACAGATTACCAATGGAAAATGGTATGTGCTGCAGTGGGATTCGGAACGGGAATGTATGTTCCTTAGGTGGATGCTCTAACCACTACACTATTTCTGTGCTGCTTCATTTGCATATATACCCATATACCCATAACGCCTAGTTCCCCAAACACCCACCCCAACACTACACTAACACAGCATTCATCCATTCTTCAGTTGGATACACGGTGTATCCACACCAGTACACATTGGCCACTCCCTACTCCTGTAGACTCATCCCATGGGTTGACTCACTCCACGTATCCTCAGACATCCCAAACTTTTAGTCCACAAACATTGGTGAAATGAGTGACCAATAGGACACTATTAGCAATGTTTGGGTTGTCCCATCTGGGACACACATGTCTTTATTTCAAGATTAGACTCTATAGTTCATTATATCATTACTCCTGTTAACATGGCACTACAATAAATTAATAGGTATGACTATGTGGTAACTCACATATTACACTTGAGAGCTAATAATGTATGGGTTCGGTAAAATTATTTTACAATTAGGACCGGTTTAGTGATTGGTGTTGCCATAGCAGGCAGATCACAGGAATGATTCCATGTGTGAGAAAGTCCTCACATTTAATTTTTTTTGAGAACAGCACTGACTTGGGCATTGTACACACTTCTGCATTTTATCAGTTTTGTTCCTTTCCTCTTATGCACATACTATTATAATATCTATTGTCGAGGTTTGTAGAGGCACTTTCATGTTATTTATGTCTGCGAAAGGAATTAATGCGTTACAGGAATGTACTTCTACATATAGATGTATACATGTGTGTATGCATATATACTTATAACAAACTCGCTGACCTCCAAGAGGTGGGCCACTTAGAACTAAGCCATCCAACCTTGACACGCCTGGATCCATAATTTCATACCCATAGTTCCTCCACCCCACCCGAGTTCAACATACCAAACCATCCATTTTCCAGTTGCTATCACAGCCATGACACACCTCCACACATTGCCCTCTCCCCAGCATTAGGGGCCCTACACGTATGTTGTACCAACCCATGTATTACCAGGCTCTCCCACCATTTAGTCCTTGAACATACCTGCCCTTGCTTGTGTAATGGTCAGAGGTCCAACCATCCTAGCAATTTTTGGGTAGTCCCACCAGTAGACTTAGCAGATCAGCAATGTTATTCCCACGGGTAGTATCCTGCTTATGGTGTGAGTAGCAGTGTTTTGCTCACCCCTGCCCAGCTGGGTATGACATACACTGACAACACTAAATAATACAGGAATTTGCTGTTGATTCCCTTCTCATTCTTTTTGTATGCTTTATTGTTACAATGTTCATTCTGTATATATATATATATATATATATATATATATATATATATATATATATATATATATATATATATATATAGATATATATATATATATATATATATATATATATATATATATATATATATATATATATATATATAGATATAGATATATATATATATATATATATATATATATATATATATATATATTGGTCTACCTGAAAACACCGACTATAAAAACATAGAAAACGAGATAACCGACACTACAAAGCCAAAAGTTCAAAAACACGAAACTTCACATGCCCGACAAACCACAATCCCGACAATCAACAAAACAAAACAAATACCTTTTCCGTAAAACACACACACAACACAAGCACACCAAAAACCTTACGAACCTATACTAAACCTTACATACACAACTGTCTATGCACTAACCTTAACCCAAACCCTAACCCTAAGGTCCGTCACTATCGCACACTCACCTAACCCGCCCCTAACCCTAAAGTCTGTAATTATCACACACTTACCTTACCCGCACCCTAACCGTAACTCACTTAACCCGCCCCTAACCTTAAAGTCTGTCACTATCGCACACTTACCCGCACCCTGACCCTAACGTCCATCACTATCACACACTTACCTTAACATGTCGGTGTTCTCAGCACCGGGATTTTCAATCATCGGTCATCTCCGTTGTCGATCTTCCGGTGTCGGTTATCTCGTTGTCGGCGTTGTCAGCATTCGGTGTTTTCAGGTAGACCCATATATCTATACATATATATATATATATATATATATATATATATATATATATATATATATATTATATATCTGTACATACACATGCACATACATCTACATAATTATATACATTTCCTATGCTGGGCACTGCTTCCACCCACGCAAGCGCATTCAGACTTACTTACTGGTACTTATATATGTTTTCTACTGCTTATTTGTGCTTACACCTGCTTACTAGTGCCTTATTCATTATGACACTACCACTTTGCATGACATTAGTTAAACATTTCATGCGATACTCCAGTTCACATTTACATGTTAGTATATAAGTTATACAGCAAAACGACATTCCACATGGAAAATGATATGTGCTATAGTTGGCCTTGAACTGTGCATGCCTGCTCGTTAAGCAGATGCACTAACCATTACACTATTGACGTTAATATTAATTCCGCATGTTTTTCTCTATTTGGTTGATTTTGATGTGTAAGCTACACTAAGCAGGGGGCTGCAACATGCAAATATGCTGTGCTTCGCTTACACTTTCGATATTGAAGCAATACAAATGTAAAATAGGGACACGGGGAATCTAATTGTGAATGTTCTAAGGACGGGGCTCAACATTCCGCTATGTGCTTGTGTGTTTACTACTTTGATTTTATTTCAGTGTCCGTGGACACTCTTGTATGCTTAGCATACATTTCAGTATCCACGGACACTGAATTAATTGCTTACTGTTAGAGGCGGGCTCTAATAGTAAGCATAGTAGGTTGTGCAACTGTGGGGGCATGTTTCCACCTCCATAGAGCACTTGAACATGCCTCCTGCACTCGCACATGTTTCCTGTGCACATCGAGGGTGCGGTAGCACTCCCTCATAATTATTCATATGGCGCTGCTGCACTATCTGTAATGGGGACACTCGGCGCAAGGCTAAAACTGTCCTTGTGCCGAGCTTCATGAATCCCGGGGCTTGTCTAAAATTACTATTCCACCTCCTTTGTCTGCTGGTTTTATAATTATTTTATCATTTTGTTGTAAAGAATGTATAGCCTGATATTCCATTTCATTTAAATTAAAAAACATTTCTTGTTTGTCATTAAAAAATGCATAGATATATTTTTCAACCATTTTTCAAACATATTAACAACATGATTTTGTGGAGGTACAAAAGTACTAATTCTATAACACTTGTTGTTTAAAAAATCTTTGGTTGCATTCATTTGATTGCATAGAAGAAAAAAAAGACATGTAAATGCAATTTCTGTACAAACAATTTAAAATCTGTTAACGTCTTAGGAATATCCGTACTAGTTGCAGGCACAAAAGTTAAGCCTCGGTTTAATACCACTAACTTATTGTCAGTTAAATGGTATTGTGATATATTAAAAACAATATTTTCTTTAATAATACCTGTTTCACAGTCATTTAGTTGATCTGGTTGCTTCTCTTCCATTCTCGGTGGCTGTAAGAGTGTTTACATTTCAGTGGTAAAGGGAATGGGTCTTCTCCCCGGGACAAAAAACTTGTTGCGTTCAAGTTGGCATGCATTAATGTTTCTACTTGATCCAAGGCAGACACTCTATTAGCATCAACTACTACCCATTCACTCAATGGTTGTAATTCATTTTGAACTGTATCTGTTGTTCTGTTGGCATTCTTGGCTGCTTTCTCTCCTTCCTGCACTGTTGGTGTTACGTTTCTTTCCTCACTGGTCTCATGGTGATTGGCTGATGGCTCTAAGCCCTTCTCACGATCACTGTTATTTTGCTTTTTTGGCCAGAAGAATACATTACATATTTTGAAATCATTCAAGTCTTGTTTGAGTTTACTTTTCTTTTGTTGTATAAGTATGCTTTCAAACTTCATCGGTTTGTCAAGCATTTCAGATAATAAAGTTAAAAATATAACATTATCATTTTGCACAGACAGTTCATTGTAAAGGCTGATGATATCTTCCTTAAGCCGTTGTTCTTTAGGCTCAAAGAACTCATTCATCAGTCGCATGTATTGCATGGAAAGGTTCAAATTCAATTTTTGCCATTGATTCAACAAATCTTTATAGAGGTTTCCATATGTTGGCATTTTTAATATACGGAGACCTCTAGGAGAAATATTAAGCTTGAGATATGCATTAAACAACAGTCTCTGCCATTGCAGCCTTTTAAAATTTTGAACCATCTTTTCAAAATTAAGTAGCCTTTTATACTCCTTGGTATCAGGTAGCGATGTCATCTCTTCCACGGTATCTTCCGCTGTAATTTCTAAGTCTTTTAATAGAGGATTATCTGAAATCTCTGTTAGTTGATGTATATGCTGTAAAGATGTTTGAGCCATGGTGCTCATTGGTGATATAGCTTGTACTCATTACATACCAACTTGCATAGACCACTCAAAAACTAGGGAAGAACAAGTACCAAGTTGGTAGGTCAATCAATTCCATTAAATATTCCAAAGTTATTGACCAAATACAATGAGCTAAAAGAACCTCCTTTATTCTCACAAAGCAACAAGTAAAGAGTAGTTTCACAGAACATATCTGCTTCCTCAGGTGATAGTTTCCATGATTTTCCTTTGGCTAGTTTTATACATACTTGTTAACCCATTAATTGAATAATTAGCTAGTTAAGTATTCAATAAGAATCAATTTATCCAATCATTATATAAAAACATAAAGATATACTCATATATAAACTTCTAATGTATATACAAATGTGTACAAATATAAAATACATTTACATTATATATTAAATAGAAACACATATATACATTTCATATAAAATACTTCATTTAATACAATTATGTAAGTAATTTAGCTCAGGTTTAAGAGAGAACACTTCATTTAGACCTGGGGGGGTACATGCATTAAAATACAGAATCCATTTATTTTCTTTCCTCTCAGTAAAATTCTTAATATCCCCACCTCTGTGTGTTAAGACTAGATTTTCTAGAATTAAAATGTAAACATATGTTGCTCACTAGTATTAGTTATATGTTTATATGGTTCCCCTTCACAAGATCAATTCCTATAAACTCGAAATTCATAAACCCAAAGCCAGAATCTCAAGTTTACAGAAACTCGAAAATGTGAAGGAAATAAAAAAAAACACCTTTCTAATGTTTTTGCAGAGGTGCTTCACCCCCTGTGCCCCCACAACCCCCCCACTTAAGTATTCCTACTCTGTGATCACACTACAGTGAAGGTAAGGGGAAATCTCCGTTCTGTGCTATATGCATAAGCGCAAAATGGAAAATTTCCCAGTCCTCCGCTATAGTGTGGTCACGTAACTCTTAGATGACAGCTGCAAGGGTGCAGGGGGACCTAGACCCCTGCAAAAAGGTAACTGAACTCTTTTTTCTAACCCTAAACTTCCCATTCACAATTTCGAGTGAATGGAAGTTCAAGATTCTGGTCTCGAGCTTATGCATTTCGAGCTTCCATTCATTCGATCTTGTGAAGGGGAACCATTTATATAAGGAGTTGTACTCATCCCTCATTAGACCCATCATAGAGTACAATGCCCCATTTGGTATGTACCTCACAAGTCATTTGCAACAACTGGAAAGGCTGCAGAAACACCTCACTAATAGAATCACAGGCCTAAAGCAGATGCCCTATGCTGACCAACTAAAAAAACTCCAGTTATACTCTGTCGCATATCATCTAGTCAGAGGTGATCTCTGCTTAACATACAAGGCCATGTCAAACCCAGAGCTGTTGGACATGCTACACTTAATGAAATTCCAATCCATCAGAGCCACATGCTCCAGGGACCTAAACCTTGTCATCACAATGAACAAAACATGCTGGAGGGATAGGTTCCTGATCCAGAGACTCCCATACTCTGGAATAGACTATCCATACATGTCAAGCAGAGTGCTTCCTTGGCCCTCTTCAAAAGGAACCTTGATGACTGGATGGGAGATAGGAAATTTACTCTGGGGATCATGTCAGTCACCCTGCTAGACAGAGGTCCAGGGAAGTAAATACTGTGGAAAGAAATAACCAGGTAATTGTTATGGCTAGGCTTGTACAGGCCTTAGGGCCGATAGCCTAATACCAACCTATAAACCTATGAGAGTCCGCTAAGACACTAACATCAGGTTCTAAGGCAGAGAAACCAACCCCATGTTCACCTGCGAGGGGAAGACAACATATGAAAATTAATACCCTGCAGTATAATGTTTGCTGATACACAATCTCACACACACACACACACACACACACACACACACACACACACACACACGCACACTCATTCCAGGTAAAGTCTGGCACAGCTTTGCCACCTATGGGCCCATCAGGCCAGACTGTACAGTAGGTCTGACTGCCACAATCCATCTCCTTAACAGCTACTGTAAGGCCCTCAACAAAGGGTGACAAATCCTACTGTGTGATGGGCCTATTAGCAGAATGGTAAGTGTGACCAAGACCAAGGCTATTGGAGTGAGCCATATAGTGTCACCAAATGCATATGCAAGTACAGTAAGAGCTGAATTACTGCTATACAGACGAGACACCATGACAAAGGTTTAATGATATGTGATAATAACTAATGAAGGAACAAGAGAATACTCTATCAATACAATACCAACACAGGTCAGACTCACAGGAATTAAGTCAGACAACATTGTAGGACAGTCTGCAATACATACAGGAAACATGTAAAGTACTAGATGCATATGCTCATAAGATGATACCAGGCTATTGGTCCGGATGGCCTCATAAGCCTAGCCTAGACTTTTGCCCAAGTCCCTTCAAAACCAGCACCTGTTTCCCCTGTCCAGCTGTAACACACGCAGGATCCCAGGGGTGTCTTTTCTGTTTCCCATGCAGTTGACCAGCTTCTTCCTCAAGAGGGCTATACAGGTACTCTGCTAGATATGTGGAGGGAGTGCATTGTGCATTGTGTGGGACACTACACTATCCCACCAACAAGTACTATACATGTCACAGACCAGGTGAGGGCCTTGCATGCAAGTTGCGTGAGTTGGGTGTGTCTTTTGGATATGGAGAAATGCATTCAGGACTGGTTTGGAAATGGCTTTGTATGCCAGACATAGGTTGGGGTAAGTGTTGCAGATCCCGGATTCGCCTGGTCAGGAACCTCTGTGGTCTCTGAAACTGCTGCATTTGCTTGGCAGGGTACATGCCAGATGAGCCATTGTACTCAGTAATGCATTTGATAAGGGTGGAGTACAGGGATGTTATGGCCTTCTGGTTCCTGAATGACATACCTGTATTTGTGAGGTGGGCCATGTAGACTGCCTTCTGTACAATGGTGCCTCATGGTGGGAAACTGTCAGGTTGCTACCAACCTTGGTGCACGAGTCCCACCCAATTGCACATTGTTATTACTGCCATAATTTATGTGGATGACATCTACCCCAACAGGAAAAGTGATGCATCTCCTGGCATTCAGGTTGAGGCAATGCTTCTGGCACCAGTCATCAATTTGGGTAAGGGCCTCTTGGAGGATGCTCACATCAGTAGGGGAATGTGAGACCGGGGCCAGCTCACAATCATCTGTAAACCTGGTCAGCCACAGTCCACTGGTTTTGTCTTGTACCTCAGAAATGTATATCTCAAACAGTAGAGCCCCCCAGACCAATCCTTGGGGTACACCGCTCTGTAAGAGTCTACTACTACAGGTGGCTTCTACTACTTTGACTGAGTGGGTACTATCATTGAGACACTTAGCTACCCATCTGGTAACAGACAGGTTGATGCCTAGCTGTGTAGGCTTATGTATCATGGCCACCTGAGGATTATTGTGAGAGGTTTGGGCTAGGTGAAGGTAGGCAGTGTGCACCGTCTTCCCCTCGTCCTTGTGTTTGTTGACTGCTTCAAAGAAGTTGACCAGGTTTAACAGGCCTGATTACCCTTTGACAAAACCACACTGTGTGGGCTCAAGCATTTTGAGTTTGCCAATGTCCCGGTTTACAAGGTCCTTCATATTGTCTTGCATGCCCTTGCAGATCAGGCTAGTTAGGCTGATGTGCATATGATTAACTGGGTCAGTGGATTGCTTCACCTTTGTGTATAGGGATGATAGTGGCTGTCCTCTGTGCAGATGGAATGACATTGGTGCTCAGGCTTTGGTTGACAATAGTGTGTAATGGAACTGAGAGTTCATGCCTGAGTTCATGTAGGATGCAGCCAGGGATGGTATCAGGCCTATGAAGACTTCAGTTTGTTGCTTTTGGGAGGCCATTACGTACCTGCTTCCTGAGGATGAGGGGAAGGTGTCAGGTGCTGTGCATGTCCATGTGTACTGATGGGGGGACAGGGTGGTGATGTGTACACTTCACCTGTCTGCAGCAGGTTGGGTATATCTATGCCGTATGTGTATGTGGTGCTGTTGACCACCACTACAGTACAGACTTGGGTGTTGCCTCTGGGATTGCAGATATATGTGTGGAAGGCCTATTGATTGGCCTTGGTGGATGTGTCCAATTTGCACTCAAAGTTAGCCTTAGGGTAATTTCCCTGTGACCTTATTTGCTTGTTCAGACAAAGGTGACATTGCTTCCAATTTGGCACCTTCTCCTTCTTGGCCCTGTCCAGCAATCATTTCCACCTATCTTGGAATTTGAGTATTGCTGCTGTCCACCACAGAGGTTTACCCTACCTTGAGGGAGATGATTTTGTCCTGTCAGGTATTGCCAAGTCCATACAGCTATGTAGGTGCCCACATGGTATTGTGGTGTAAGCTTGGACACTACTGCTAGTTCCAATTGATGGGATGGTGGCTGTAAAGCTACTTATACCTGCTCTGAGAAGATTTATAGTCAGTTTTGGAACATGTTATTTGTTTGACCCTGATAATGGGGGGGAGCAGGGGAGATGGTGACCTCAACAGTGATGGCTATGTGGTCAGACCTTACCAAGGAGGATGACACTGTAGGAGTGCTACAGTGACTACTCATGTTGGTTAGGACCAGGCACAGGATGTTTCCACCTGTCGTAGGAGAACTGACCAGCTGATCTAATGCATTGACATTGACAAAGCCTAGGAATCTCTGTGTATTCATGTTCAGGTTGAATAGGTCATGCACACTATGGTTGGGTAGTTAAAGTCACTCATGAGCAGGGTAAAGGGTCGAATCCTGATTGATTCAATTGGGTGTCCGGAGTCTTGGTTGGAGGTCTGTAGCTAGCTATGATTTAAGTAGGTGTTTTGTCAACAGTAAACTGCACTTGGGATGTCTTCTGTGCTTCATACTGTTTGGCCAGCCTGGAGGTGTGCATGTGTATGATAATGTTTAAAACTCCACCTCCTTTGGCTTTGCAGCCCTCCATGTGGGGTCTAACAGTATGATGGTCTGACAAGGTTAGTGTGTGCTCCACAGCTGCAAACCAGGTGTCAATGACTGCACAAATGTTAGCATCCTCCCTGACAAGGTACGCCTGCAATGACATTAGTTTCGTGCTAAGACTCCTAGCTCCTGTAAGAGTAAGACATCTGGACAAAGGCACACATCAATGGTGGGAAAAGGCTGGAAAATAGTGACACTTTATAAATCTAGTTGTAACACACTAAGTTGCTAGCAAAGATGGTTTCGCATTCACAGGAATACTCTGCAGGATTTGACATCTGACATTCAAATGTATGCTATTATGTTAAGGCGTCAGTCTTTACTGGGTTGCCAGTGCTTTGCCAGACAATGCAGAACTGTATGAGGCATTGACTACTAATATGAGGCAAACCTGTGGTCAGTCTGCAAAACTCTGGACAGTTGAAAGGTATGAGCTCAGAATATAACATACAGTTCAACACACACTTCTGTGCCAGTTGTTTACTATGCAAATACCCTATATAGGTAGGTCTCTTACATTTGTAAGACAAGCATATGTATCATAGTAGCATTCACAGGTGACATATGAATATTTACAACATCCCAGGTAGCTGGCCTAGCAATGTCGCAGTCAGTATTGGACAACAGAGACTCCAGTAGTAGCCATATATGAGCTGACCTTTGCTGGGGTGACTCTGGAGTAGGACCTGTGATCTATGTCACTGCATATATTCTTAAGGTTGAAAACAGTGATAAACCAGAAGTTAGCAAAGACATTGCTTAGTTCATACAAATCCAACCCCAAAGAAACGCCAAGAATTTTATTACAACAACAAAGCTTTTGCATACAAATCCTTCATCAGTGTTAGTATCTAACAGTGATGAAGGATTTGTATCCAAAAGCTTTGTTGTTGATCTATGTCACTGCAGACAGGGCCAGCAGGAATGGCCATAGATGCTGGACAGCAACATGTGAGTCCAGCAAGTCTTGTTGAGACCTATTGTTTAACAACCTATTTCACATTATTGAATCCCCATTCTGCATTCCATTACAAGCTTAATTGATTGACATACCTGTTATAGTGCTGAAGAGTTTCCTTAGAATAATGCAAATGTTTAAGTTTGTGTAGTCACAATCTGTCTTTGTGTCAGCAGGTTCAAACCTATTTTGCATAAGCAGCAGCTTGCCTTTTGTAGGTAATGCTCATGAGCAGGTGATGGCCTGTACACCAGCTGGTGTCTCCCACTTGCTACTTGCATCCAGAGCAGCTGTGTTGTCTTTCCACTAGCCAATGCTATTGCAATTAAGCTATAATTAAGTCCTTCATGTGGGCCTTGCCCCTTTTCCTTGCCTGTGAGGAGGACATTACGGAGGTGTGGGGGCTACAGCTTCACAGAAGGTAGGTAGAAATAACTCTTAGAACAAGAAATGTGGAGACAGCCCACCAAAATGGGGGACAAAGTCCCAGAATTAGCTACAGATTGTAAGTAAATATTGCGGTTATACACATAGAAGATTGCTAGATTAACAGGGTTTGTCTGGACATACATTTTCTGCATGACTTGACGTCTGACTGTGATATGTCTATGACATACCTCTTAACTGTCCAGATGTCTGCAGAATGCCCAGAGGTTCGCCTCTTATGTTTGGTCTGTTCCTCAGACAATTTTTGTTTTTTGGAAATCAGTAGGATAATGTGAGGATTGAAGTCAGTAAATGTTGATATCCATTTGTGTTTCAGAAGTCATATCCTTCTGAGATGTTATGTTACAACAAACCATGTAACACCGGCAACTGTTTCAGTTTGCAACACCATTATTTGAGATCTGTCCCTTTTTTCAGCCCCTTGTCCCCAGGTATGTCAGGCTTTGTCCAGATGTCTTGCAGTAAGAGGTTCAGAGGTATAGTATATCATTATTTAGTGGCTTCACTCCTGATATCATCCCAGTGACTTAGCAGACTCCCAGAAGTGGTATGAGGCAGTGGCCATAAATATGGTCCTGCACCCTGGACATTCTGTAGAAATCTGTACAGTTGAGAGTTATGTATGTCTGGCCATTGTTAACAGAGTGTCAAGACTGTGTAGCAGTGTAGTGTATAAATGTTTGTTGGGCTGAGTAGGGAGAGTGGCAGATGTGAATGTCATAGATGCTTTTCTATCTGACTGTGCATACTGCTACAGTTGCCGGTGGTCTATCAGGTGTATATGATTGTAGGGTCAGACTGAGAAATGTCCTGTTACACTGCAAGATTCCCAGTAGACTGTGACGTGGGGCAGTGTATGTCAGTGTAGTGTGTGACTGGCAATCAGGATATGTTTGTTCAAACAGTTGTTATACTCTAGAGTTCAGTTGGGGTACTGGTATGCTGCTGTGACTGTGGTGCTGATTTGGGGTAGTGTTTTGTTGGTTTGACCATAGTTCAGAAGGTGCTGGGTGAAATGGTTGGCAGCTCTCAATGTTTTTTCCCTTCTGTTACATGACTGCAGTCATACCTCTCCACTGTCCAGATTTATATACACTGTCCAAATGCATGGCTCATATTTATGGTATGTTCCCCATAACAGTTGTAGGTTTCTAACAAATCACTGTGATGATCTGGGCAGTGACATCAGTAAAGGATGACAATCATTTGTTTTTCAGACCTGAAATCTATCAGAAAATATATGTTAAAACAGACCATGACACTCTAGAAAACTTCTACGCTTATAACAGCCATATTTCAACTATGTCACTATTGTTTCCTCTTTATCCCCCCACTTTGTCAGGGATTTTGCAGATGTCTTGCAGTAAGAGGTTGTGTGCAGGTGTGTGTATATATATCTACACACACACACACACACACACACACACAAACACACACACACGTATATACACATATATATGTATATAAGAGTATTAATTAAACAGGTGTTTACCTAATGTTGCATGACCATCCTGCATTTGTCATTCTCACAGCTCATGTGGAGTAGTGGTAGCTGCTGTGACTGGAGTGCACAGCATCAATATGTATTTTTCCATTATGTTAAATGACTATGGTGCATGATATGTTTGTAAAAGCATTACACATTCCCACAGCACAGATGGTGTAGAGGTATGTTGGTGTGATTATAGTGCACAGGGGCCTGGGTTCAAGACTTGGTAGTGATGACATTTTTTCATTAATGTTAAATGACCATAATGCATGATATGTTTGTAAAAGCATTAAAAATCCACACAGCTCTGATGGTGTAATGGTATGCTGCTGTGATTGCATGTGCAGCATCCTGGATCTGTGACTTGGCAGGGCTGATTGTTTTGTTGCTGGGCAGAACAAGGGCTGATTGAGACAGAGTGATTAAAGCACTTTTAAGCAGTTGTCTGTGGGTTTGCATGGTTTTGCGTGAAGCTAAGCAATTCTAACAGACAATTAAGTCCTCTTAGCTTCGTTTAACGGTGCTTATTTCTGCTTACACCCACACTAATTTTAAATAAAAAAAAGTAAAAAGGGTGATAAGAAAGTGGCATAATGGGGGCAAGCAGTGGGTAAAACATTAGGAAAAGCAGCTAGGGATGTGCAAGATGGGTGTAGGGAAGGACCATAGCTCTACATTTCTACTGCAGCAACAACTGTGACTGATGTGGAAAATTTGGAATTAACAGCCTCACACCCCACAGTGAGGGTGTTGGCAACATACATTTGTACAGCAATTTGAGTGTTGATTGATTTACATCACTGGACATGGAGGTGAAATGTAGAGCTATGTATGGGACAGTGATTTTTTTGTGGGACAGATGCCCTTTTTTAAGGTGAGAGTGGGGAAGGGCTTTAGGTATGTTTGGGGAAGTAGGTTGGGTAGGATAGGTTGCATTTACAGACATACAAGACACACAAGACAGCAAACAAGGGTGGTGTATGACACGAGGGGGGTAAACACCTTGGACAGGAAGGATGGTTGAGAATCAGAGGCCCATGTGCCCCCAAATAGATACAGTAGGACTGAGGTCCCCACCGATGGTCAGTCACCATTGCACCTTCATGGCCTTGAACGTGGCTTTGCTGGGGTCTTGACAACAGGGGTAGCCTGCCCCAACAGGTCCACCAGGTGGCCCTCTATCTGGCACAGCCATCCATCCAACTCAGAGCACACCATACCCCGGAATATGTTGCAGGTGATGGGCTCCTCTCAGCGCCTGCACCTGGGGGGGTCCCCATCCCCAGAGGTGGTTCCATCAGAAGGTGGTGCAGGACCAGCAGAGGCAGATGTTCCAGGTTGGGTCCCAGATGTGCTGTGGCCCTGTGCCAAAGCCAAATGAGGGGGACAAGCGGATCCACCAGGATCGGCCTTCTCAAACATGCTATGGTGCTGTGGTTTTCCAAGATATATTGGTTAGTCATGAACAAAACATTTCAAAATTAGTTATAATAGCATGCGTGGGTGTTCCAACTCACCCAAACCAACAGATTTGAAACAGTTGCATAGCAAAGAGAACACATGCATAAATGGAACAATAGTAAGCATTTGAACAGTATGCAAGTTACATTGACAGCAACAGGCCACCAACAATGGTATTTGAACAGGGTATATTAATAATGCAACCAATTAAATATATCAACAATAATAGGACACATGTCCCAACAATAGGTTTTGAGAACAACATACTCGTAATATATGAATAATAATTAATGATGCAGATGAGGGGTGTGGGGAGAGAAAACAGTCAATTACCAACTGTATAGGCTTCTATTTCTCACAACAGTACTGCTCAATACTCTACATGTCTGCCCTCACTTTACATCTATGTATGGCCCATAGCTTCTGTAGCCCATACATACCTGTTAGACTGTCAACCTGTAATGGTATGGGGCAGACTGGGAGAACTATTGCTACATTTACTGGAGGGGGCTTGTACATGTCAGGGTTACATACCTGACAAAGAAGGGGTACCCTGCACTGATGTTGTGTGAGTCTGCTACTGGCATACTTCACCGGGATTCCTGTTTCCAAGGTGTTTGGTAGCAGTGACCACTAGCTGTTAACGCATGACACTTGAGAGACTTGGGAAAAGTGCATGGTGTATGTACTTATCCTGCTGTCATTTCCAGGAATGAGGGTTGGACAGTGGGACAGTTGTACATGGTGTATTGGTATACCCTTCTTACAGCTACTACAAACATCTCTTTACCTGTATGACCTGTGGAGAAAATATATGTTACCACTATCTGACTATTTCTATAAATATTCAAGAGTTCTTGGGTGTATATATACACACATCTCAGTACCACTCCCTGGATTCAAACCGTGTCTGGGTGTGCTAAAATGAACAACAATACTATTTCTCATCACACTGGGGAACTGTTGCCTCTTGTTTGACTGATTTCTGCTTAATGCTGTGTGGGTTAGACAGTCCAACCTTGTAATCCTGAGATTCCTGCATGACATATAGTGTACTGTATATTAATCCTTTGAAATAATACAATCTAAAAAGCAAAGGTTTACACATGGCAATACAGCAGGGGACACACTATAATACATTGGACATCACTATTCAGGGTTCAGATCTTAGTGGATAACATATGTCATATTGCATTTATATGTTGCTTTACAGCTCTACAATCTGCTGTTTTGCATAATAGCTGGTTCTCAGAACAACCTCAGTTAATTCATGCTGTCAAAGCCATATTTGCTGTGAAGAACCTGTGCACATTCTATTTCTACAACAACATACCAGAATAAACACAAGAGTTGGCAGTTTGGGTTTTTATTTTATTTATATGACACAATGCTCTGCTACTGCATATGCTGTAGATTAATATTAGTCTGGCAAATGTTTTCTTTAATCATTAGACACAGAACACACTACACTTACTGGCAGTAAACAATTTACTCCTTCTTATTTATTTCACTATATATTGCAAGGTAGATCTGTACTCACCAGCCTGTCGGTGCAGCCTTATCAGTCTGTTGGCATGGGCCTCGGCATTGCTAGCCCTCTTCACTGCAGCTGTAGGGGGAGAAAACAAACATTATGCATACCTGCCTATCACATACTCAGGCTAGGATTTGGTACAGCTATGGATGAGATACTTACTAACTAATGGAGCATTCCGTGCCCGAGCATCTTGGATCCACTGGGACAAGAGCTCCCCCTTCCTTCACTTTAGGTCAGCATAGTGATTCCATACCTGCTCACCAGTTTGGAGGATTTCTGTGGTAGTGAGATCGTGTGCCAGATGGTCCCAGGCCTCTGCTTTGTACTGAGGGCCCTGGTATTGGCCCTGCAGCAGTCTGTCATCATGTTTTTCTACAAGGAGCCCAACTATGACCCTGGACTCCTGAATGCCACAGCACTGCACCCAAAAGCGCACTCTGTCTCCAACGCCAGACATGGTTCCTGCAGATATCAGACTACAACAGGTTATGTCTGTATTGCCTGTGCGGTTTAAATAAGAACATATTCCTGCCCTTTGCTAACATTAGACCATTTTGAAAATGCTAAGCTCAGCTAAGCAGTGTGCAAATCTGCTGAGCTGAACATTACTTAAATGGGTAAATGCTGAGCACTGCTTAACAGTGCGCAAATCCGCTTAGCTGAGCTAACTGCTGCTTAGAATTTACATCTCAGCAATGCTTAAACTGGCTAAGTATAGCTGAGCACTGCTTAGCATTGCTCAGTTTTCATTTTAAAAAAATATCAGGATTATAGATTAATTCATCATTACTGACATATTATTAAGTGTATATGATTTACTTTACATGATGTCCCCCTATGTGCTTTCATTACATTACCTTGAGGTGTTACTATACTGTATGGGACACTTGTGTATACATGGGTGATTTCACATGTTATATGCACTCACATTTCCATTTTGGACCAGCTCCACTACCCTGGGTAAGAAATATCAATTACTATATAATTTAAGATAAAAAATTAATTTTAACAATGCTTTCCCATGTAAATATAAAGTGCCTGTTTTGGTAATTGAACCGTGAACTCCTGCATGCAAAGCAGGGACGCTAACCACTACACTATCTCATTGGTAAAGATTTCAGCTATACATTTGTATTTAGATCCTATGAGATATTTAAGCAGAGGGCCATAATGCACAAACCCACTCAGCTATGCTTAAACGTAACTTAGAACGGAAAAAAAATGAATAAAAGCACTTTAATTACATGTATCACTACTAGTTGTAAGTCATATTTGGTAATCACTACCTGTCATTCTATCAACTGTCTAAGCCTGTATGACACATATCAGGAATGAAGTCGCTATATAATGGCATACATTTGAATTTCAGACTTCTACTTCTTCCCTACATGTTGCTATGTTAATACAAACCCTGTTCCTCTATCAACTTTCTAAGTTTGTAAGGGCAGTATTAATGATCTGTCTCTATTTGTCCCATCATTTTAGGCTTTGGCCAGTATTTTGCTCTGAGAGGTTAGGACATGTTAAAGGTGCTGTATGGCACTTTGACAATGCAGGGGGTGTGTGACAGTAGCTGTCACAACCCCCTGCATTGCTTACTATCTAAATACCTTCTTTCAGTGTCTATGGACACTGAAAGCACTTAGAAAGTGCTGTACAGCACTTTGAGAGTGCAGAGGGCATGTTGGATGAGTGAGCACTACTAAAACACGCTACTTGCACTCAGTAGTGTTTGTGTCCACTTAGCCTTAGCAGTAGCGCACCTTCATGAATATGTAAGGTGCACTGCTGTTAAGTCTATGTGGAAATGGACACAGTTCATTCCGTGCAGGAATAATACTATTTCTGCATGGAGTTTATTGAATCCTGGAGATAGTTTATAAGATATTTGTCACTGCATCATTTGCATATTTATTAATATATTTTTTCACCAACATAATAGACTGATTCTCCTGTACAGTTTTTAGCCATTAGTCATAATCAAGACAATGTAGACAATTAACAAATAAGCTGACTTTCTATCAGTATACAGAGTCCTCAATGACAGGGCTACATCATTAGGACACTTACTCTTTACTAATGTTGTTCTGGATGAGAAAGTTATTTTCTGTGAGATATGCTTGCTATGTCTTTGTAACTTTCTGCATCCAAGACAGTTTCTGAAGTGATAACACATAATAAGCAGGAGGCAGTGTACACTGGAACACAAAAATGTGTCTTGTATAATATATCCTCTGGAAAGCTTAGCTCCTCTCATGGCCCTTTTCTTATGCTCTAAACTAGTCTTCGTTTCTAGCTAATATCCTCACAATGCTCAGACATTATAGCCAGAGTTACACATGCTCTTATTTCCATGGTACATTTTTTATCTGGTCAGTTATGTTGTCCTACAAAAATAAAAAATGTCAAAAAGCAAGATATTTTGCTATTTTAGGAAAAATGTTACTGGAATTCTTGCCGATGGTGCAGAAAGGTATGGCATAATAGAAAACAATATAAAATACATGTAGCTATAAGACTATTAAAACAAGACTTTAGCTTTGGTTGAAAGCATGTATTTTTTCCCTACAAAATATCAAGTTTCCACAAGAAATAATCCAACTTTTGGCATCTGTAAAAGTAGCACTAATTATTCATATGCAGAAAAGATACTTTTAGTCCCATGACATTTTAAGAATGTTCATTGACACTCTACTGCCAATGTTTGTACACCTTTTGTGCTTGTGAATGTTTAAATATATTTATATTTCTAAAAAAAAAAATAGGACAGAAAAACAAAGGTAGGCAACTGTAATAAAACATGTTTATCTTAAATATAAACAAAACTGAACACATTTGATTTTCTACCTCATTGTGGCATATTTTTTCATGAGCAGGTCTGTGTTTTTTATTCATATTTATAGTTCTTAAGATTGGAGTCCAGTAAACCAATTTAAACTATAGCATAACTTAGACATGGGTACTAAGTTTGATGACACACTAATCCTAACTGTTAGTGTCAGAAAATGTATTTTTAACATTCTTAGCTCAGAAGCTATACTTTAAGCTATGAATAGTATCCAAAAGGGCTGATTTATGTTATTTAGATAAGACTTGCCTACACCATAATTTGTGGAATCTGGCACATATCACCCTCTGTTAAGTTTCCCTTTGTACTCAGCATAAATCAGTTTGATTATACATTGTCAGTTTATGATAAAAATTCCCTACAAACTGCTAGGATATATATCTTTGTTTCATAACAGAAATTAAAGGGCACACTTAGACTGCTTTAAACGTGGCCTGGTATTCATATACAAACAGCAGATAAAAATAAATGAGTAAACCCATTGTAAATTGTTAGATACAAAGTGAATCATATAAAACAGTGCTTTCCATTTTGAAATTGATTTCTGTAGATTTGGACTCATTGTTCTCAAGCATGCTCGTTTAAGAAGCTACTCGACTGCTGTCTTTGAATCTATTAAATATGTTTCCCTCCTAAGATGCGCTTCTGGTCTGCCCATGTGAGTTCATCTTTTTCTCTCTTCCTGTCTGTCTCTTTCTCATCACCAGGGGAGCCCAGTAAGTCTTGCACTTTCTCCTCCATCACCCCTGGCCTCCACAGTATAAAGTCTGTGTAGTGCTACTGTTCTAAATTGGCTTTACTTACTTCTTTTGCTAGCATGACTTTATTACTTTTCTCTATGCCTCATGTTGGCAATGTTACTGCTATATCACCCAACAGCGGGAGAAGAATTACTGCCACGTGCATTGTCATTAGTAGCTTAATGAAAAAAAGGCGGATAAATAAATGGACATTCTGCATCTGCAGCTGGAAATCTGGGTAGGATTCACTATTATAACCAAAGGTTATGGCAGTACGCATGCTTCAGCTTATCTTCGGCCCAGTTTAAATTCCCACAGCAGCATGCAGGCTGCACAGATGTGATGCAGCTGTCACGAAAGTGAATGGGAACTATGGAGGCAGTGAGACAGCCCTGATATATTTACTCTTTATTCTTGACTTGAAAACATTATCTGTCTTCAAACTACAGTTTTCAAGAAAATTCTAATATGGTCCTAATTAGGCTCCCCAGCCATCTGGACACTGCCAAAGAAATCATCTGCACCTCTGAGTTCTGCTTCTTACTTTGATATTGCTCTAACGATGATATTTCAGACAGGCACCAGCACCTAGCATGCTATGTTAGATTTTACTTTTTGACAGTTTTCGGTATTGGTAAGCAAATGGTCATAGAACATCTAGCTGCTGTATTCTCTTCTGTTGGCTGTTTTCTCCACTCCTACTTAATTCCTACTCTATTAGACATTTTCCCAAACAGGAATCTGATTCAATTATTATACAAAATAAACATGTACTAGTGTACCCACCTGCTATGTTAGTATTTGATTGTAAAACAGAAAGGAAAACTAAGTAGTTTTGCTTCATATACTTTATAAGCAATTCTCTGACTGGGAAACAAATGAGCTGCTGAACTTATGTTTATGTACCATATTATCCTTTTTTTTGACTTTAAGAAAGTCATGTAAGTAGAAAGAAGTAAATAACTTACCATATGCAAAGTGCTGGCATATAATGCACCAGTGCTTCATAGTTCATCCAGTGTAAAAGATAAACAAATCTTACATTTTAGGTTAAAATATTTAAAATTATGACATCATACAAAGACTGAAGCATTAACCATTATGATAATGTTGCATTCATTCAAATAACTCACATGTAGGTATTTCTGAAATAAATCACATTGTTATTTCATATCCAGTCTCTTGCTCTCTCACGTACGATATCTGCCAAATTTGTGAATCTGTCAGGGTGGACAAAGGTTTATGTTATATGCTGCTAACAAGCTCCTTTGTGTACTTTTGAGTTTGAGTGCCTCAATGTAATTTTTCATACTGCATGACTGAGAAAGTCACTTATCAGGCATTGCTCTTGGATTGCCATAGGAAATAGATACATTTACCTTGTCAGAAATAAAGAAAATTATAAATTAAAGTAAAAAAAACAATGACATCATTTAGGCAAGAGAGAAAGAGAGTGTGTGTTTGGGATCCAAAACACATTGCACAAGGTTATTTTGTCCCAACTGGCAAACCATGTGTGATTAATTAAATACCATTTTGCTCTACACAAGTATATTGCATATAGAATAAAGCAACATAATGGAATAAAGCAGGCAGGTGACAAATGAAGTAACATACACACTGTAAAACTGCAAACCATTGTGATGTTTCCAAATCACAAACAGAATACACACTCCATCCTCAGGGCACCAACATGGCATAATAAAAATATGATTTATGTAATACACTGGTATCAGCATGTATGTGATAACATTTTTATTTATTCATTTTTTTACAGTTGATTCATTTGTTTACCGGGTAGGTAGACAAATCTGTCCTAGATGTTGTTCAGCCATATTCCAAACCCAATGCTAGGGGTATAGGCAGCAGGGTGTCTTGCAGTTAGTGAGCCATAGTTCATTGTACATGTAACTAGACCAACTGAAACCATCAAATTAAGCCTGTTGAATTAAAGAAAGAATAAATACCCCCGCACACACACACACACAGGAACCATGTTAGTGATAAACTCCAGGTTATGTGATTGGGAGTTGCACTGGGTTTTCAATGCCTTTACATTGATGAGTTGTAGTTTGATGTAGTTGCAACTCAACAAAGTGAAACTGATCTATGCACCCTGTATGGACAGCCCAGAAAACTAGTAACATGTACTTTGGAGGTGGGAGAAAATAGGAATACCACGAGGATGCTCATAACATGCATCTAACAGTGTCTGAACATGAGGATTGATCCTATAAATCTCTAGCTTTGGGGAAAATACATTACACACTATGCCCTGTGCTGCCATGCATTTAATGTATTTAATGTGGCTAGACTGGCAGTGTTATTTGGCAGCAATGTGGTAGGCTGTGGGGGTCTATATCACCATATTGAATGGTGAAAATGCTGAATGGTGATAATATCGAATTTTCACGAGAACAAACTTGCTATTGTGGGGGGCTGTGCCCCCTACACCACCCGCTAAATATATACTCCAACTCCGAGGTCGCACTACAGTGAGGAAAGGGCAAGTATCCCAATCCTCACTGTACCACGACCCCAAAAACACAAGTTCGTTCTCGTGAACTTTCGATATTATCACTGTTTGGCATTTTCACCATTCGATATGGTGATATAGACCTGGCTGGGGTGTTTTATAGCCTTTCAGATCACAATGCAGATGGCAGCTCTGTACAACTAGAACTTCACTTATGGTTTAAGACCAGCAGCTTCTGCACCATTATTAGGGTCAACATGCTCACTCAGTATCACTGTAGTCAGTCGCACCGGATGTCCACAGCATTTTGCATCACAGTTTCCTAATCACTCCAGTGCCTGACTGGTGATATTGTGAGTATCACTTAGGTATCTGCACTCCAGATACTAGATACACCCTTCACAAGTGTGCTGCACCATGTGGGTGAGTTTATGATATTCCCAATATTATCCATAAATGCCATACTGGCATCTGAACACTTCTTAGAACCACATGCCTACTAATACTGCTAGGTACAATCAACAGGATGCAGAATGACATCAAGACCTTAATTGAACCAGACAGGACCACATCTATGTCAGCTCAAATACAGTATTGACTGAATTATTATGAGAGCATTAGGAAGACACATGGCAAGTGACCATGATACCTACATGTGGCAAATGAATAATCTGTGAGAGCCATCCTCATAGGGAAAGAAAAAATGCATAGATACTTGGGTGGCATTACTGCTATATGAAATTATAACAGTCCAGATGCTTATTCAACTACAAGAATGTGATGCTGAAAAAAAGGTCCCTTAGAAGATTCACATATATGGGGTAGTACATTACATACACATGCTGGGGTTTTAAATTTAGCAAGATACTTCATACTAAGGGTGCATTCTATGTCAGTCACAGTAACTGCTAATGTGTAGGATATACAAGAGGGAGTTAGTAATGGCACAGTTCTAGCTGCAGTTTTAGGCCTACACATGCAGACTGTCTTACATGACAGCAAACTGCTTTACATAAAAGTGACATATTGTGGGAAATTATGAATTGTATATATTGTGTATGAAAGCATTAGCTAACATTCATGAGCTAACTGTAGGCTTGCAAGCCATAAGTGTGGTGTACACCTTGGGTCTATATAATGACATTAATTAGGGTGCACTCAACCTGCCTATACTAATAAGTATATGTTTTCATATGGCATATATATTATGATCCTTACTGCAGTCCTGAAAATATATGCATGTGCCAGTCTTATGTTTTTGGTAATTCAGAATGCTATTGCCTTCACTGCAATAGCACCAGTATATAACCAAAGGACAGTAGCAATGCATGTACAAATTGGCCATTAATGTATGAGGAGGATGACGGATAAGTAAGAAGCTGTTTTTGATTGGAATGCAATAACCAAGGTTGCATTGTTTATATTTGGTGAAATGGACATATACTGTCACGGCTGTGTATGTTAGATAAATATAAGATATGTGTGCTCTTTGGATGAAAATAGAGACTATATGCTGGAGGCTGCCAAACACTTAAGGCAAACTATAAAATGAGATGAAACATGCAGCCGGCCAGAAAAGAGGTATACATATTCCCAAACTTATTGCACAAAATGTACACAAAAGAAATGATAGTCTAGCTTGTTGGTCATTGTGAATATGGAACATAATCCAAAGCTGCAACACTGCATGCGTATGTAGTAATATAATAAGTATACTGTCATTTTTGGAGGAAGCTTTGACTCTGATCCCAAACCCCCAAACATATATGTATACACATTAAAAAAAAAGAAGAACTTAATATTAAGAACATTGAATATAAGATGTGCTTCACCACCAGAAGAGAAAGTTCAGGTGACTAGATACCTTTATGGCGACATACAGTACAACATCAGCAGAATGTTTCTGGCCTTTACAGTACTGTATATTACACTAATGAAAACAAAAAGGCAAAGCAGACCAAATAACTACCACAGATAAAATAACAGCAGTCCAGGAGAGCTCCACAATGAAAAAATAATCTTTAATAGAGAATGCTCCTTAATCTATTGTGTTTCATTAATGCAAATGTGTAAAAAGACAAGTGCTTTCATCACAATAACCTCTAGACTTCTTCAGATAATTGCAAATAACAAACCACCATTTAAAACACCCTCATAAAATCACATGCTAGACTAAACACTTATTTAAAGGTACAGTTTATAAACTGACTGAACACAACATTTCTCCTATTTGAATAAGTTATAAAAAAATAAGTTTAGGTACACAAGTTACCAACTGACTAATACAATAATAAATACTTATACTTGATATTATACAAAAGTTAAAAGAACTTATAGGTAAAAGCAATCGATAAAAAGAAAATGAGAAACAGCACCGACATGAGAAGGAGATGTTGACTCTTCATCGGGGTTATGGCGGTAATGGCCAAGGGAATAACTGAACCCCAGAAGAAATAAAGGTCAGTACATTTTCTTCCACAGTTTACACAGGGTGATAATTTTGATAGTTTTATTTATATATTTGAAAGAGTATGTAAACAGTATAATGTTGACCAAGGGCTGTTGGCATGGTTCCTGACCCCCTTATCCCATGGAAAGCTGTAACTGCTGTTTCTAAATTGTCTGATACTGATTGTTTAAACTATGATGATGTCTATTGAAATGTTTTAAATTTAACACCTGAAGCTTACAGAAAAAAGTTTTATGAGCATAGATGCAAGACAGATGAAAGTGTATGTGATTATATTGCTGAGTTAAGCACTTATTTTCATAGTTGGGTGAGTGGTTGTCAGGTTACCACTTTTGAAAGGCTGGCAGACCTTTTGGTGAGGGAACAAGCTCTTAGCATTTTGCCTGAGGACATGAGAATCTGGTTGGCAGACCGGGAGTGTAACTCTGCAGATGAGCTGGGGAAAAAGATCTCTTCTTGGCAAGCAGGGCATCACTGCACAAGAAAGGGATACCCAGTGCTTCACATGGATATAAGGAAACCCATAGTGGGCAGCCTAAACCACCCCAACTGAGTAGATCAGTAACAGGGGAAGCCACTAGTTAAGTTACACAGCCATGATCAAAGGTTAGATGTTTTAAATGCAACCACTGGGGCCAAGAAGCATGCAGATGTCCACAGAAGCAAGGCGTGGAACTAAAGGTGGGGGAGCCAGCAAGTGGGAATAAAAGTATGCTAGTGCTAAGTTGTCTGAAGACAAGACTGGTACCAGGCTATCACCAGAGTTTATATTCTATATTAGTGGATGGAAAACAGGCCACAGCCTCTAGCATAACCATTCTGAAGCCTGCAGTGGTAAAATAGGAGCAGCAGTTGCTTGGGCAGTCAATTCCAGTCAGAGCTTTAGGAGAGACCCCATTCCAAATCCATTTGGCTAGGGCTCACTTTGACTTGAAAGTGGAAAAGGAAGTAATCAAGTAGATATGTTAGAAGGTATCCCTGCAGATGTCCTGATAGGGAATGATTTTGATAATGCAGTAACTAGTGTGTGTACAGTTACACACAGTCAGGCTTGGAGAAAGGCATGTGGGGCTGGTAGCCTGGGGGAGACCCAGACAAACCCCTCATCTGAAGCCAGGGCTGGTGTGCTTGCTATTTCAGGGAGGGAACTACCCTGTAGCAGTAAGCCTGAAGGTGAGCCACAGTTGCTGGTAGGTAGTGATGTTCCCTTGGACAGAGTGAGTGCAAGGGCACAGGTGAGTAGTAGTATCTAGGCTGCCAGTGAGGCACCACTGTCAGAGGATACCAGACTTCCTGTGCACGAGGAGCTGGGAAGGTTCACAAAGATGGAGTTGAGACAGGTTCAGCTGGCGGACCCTACACTAAGAAACTTGAGGGAGGTAGCTAGGGAGGTACCTGATTCTCAATGAAGAGGGGAGTATGTGTACTTGAAGAAAGGGTTGCTGTATAGAGAGTGGACCCCTGAGAGAGGGCTAGAGGGTGAGGTAATACAGTAGCTGCTAGTGCCTAGAGCCTACCTTCTCAATTCTAGCCATAGCTCATGGCATTCCTTTTGCTAGTCATGTGGGCATAAGGCATACCAACAGACATATTATGCAAAACTTTTATTAGCCTGGGATTCTAAGGGATGCAGCAGGGTACTGCTGGCCCTGTGAGAAGTGCCAAAAACTTGTCAAGGCAGAAGACAAGGTCAAAGCTCCTTTGATGCCTTTGCCTGTGACTGAGGAGCCATTTTAGAGGGCAGCTATGGATATTGTAGGGCCTCTGAGTACTCCAAGTTCCACAAGGAAGAAGTATATCCTGGTGGTAGTAGATTATGCTACAAGATACCCTGTGGTGCTGGCAATGTCCTCCATCTAGGCAGAGAAGGTGGCAAAGGCTTTAATACAGATTTTCACGGGGGGTAGGTTTCTTGAGGGAAATACTGACTGACAGAAGTGCCAATTTCATGTCAGACCTGCTGTCTTGTCTGTGGGTGTGCTGTGGGGTGAAGCACCTAAAGACCACCCCATACCACCCCAGACTAATGACCTTGTGGAGAGGTTAAACTCTACACTAAAGACCATGCTACAGGCATTTACAGACCAGTTTAAGAAAGAGCAGGACTCATATTTGCCCCATCTGCTGTTTGCATACAGGGAGGTACCCCAGGAATCCACAGGTGTTTCATCCTTTGAGTAGTTGTATGGGCATAGGGTAAGGGGGCTTTAGACTTGATTTGTGATGAGTGGGAGGGTGAGTGTGAATCCCCCAAGGTGTCTGTTGTGGCATATGTCCTAAACCTGAGAAGAAGGCTTAGGGAGCTCATGGGCTTTGCCCATGAGAATTTGGCAGGAGCCTAACAGCAGAAAAAGGTCTGGTATGACAGAATACTTGAGCCCAAGAGTATGCTGTGGTACAGCAGATTATGGTTCTTATTCCTGTCAGACACAATAAGCTGTAGGCAGCTTTGGAGGGACCCTCAGAAGTGATAAAGAAGGTCATTGATATTTACTACATTGTAAATCTGCTAGGCAGGAGGCAGGGGCACAAATTGTACCATGTTAACATGATGAAGCCTACAATGATAGGGAGGCGCTGGTGTTGAGTACTTATAAGGGAAGGCAGGAGGAGTCTGGGGGGATCTGGTGACTGATCTTCTCAGTGAAGCTCAGACTGACACCTCAGTGGAAGGGGCAGCAATGTCTCAGCAGCTGTCCCCTACCAGTGTTTGAGAAATCTGAACAGCGTTACAGGCATTTGGGGACATGCTCACTGGGAAAACTGTGGATACAGAACCCCAAAGGCCTGTTAAGCAGGCCCCTTATAGGGTGTCTGAGTGAGTCAGACAGACTCTGAGGGAGGAGATACAGGATACATTGGATCCAGGATTCCAGCAGTCCCTGGGCCTCCCCGGTGGTGCTGGTACAAAAGAAAGATGGCTGAACCAGGTTCTGTGTGGACTGCAAAAAACTAAATAGTCACACAGAGTCAGATGCTTACTCCATGCCTAGGACAGATGAAGCCTTTGGAGCAGCAGGGTACAGCTAAGTAACTGGCCACTATTGCTCTGACCAAAGGCTATTGGCAGGTGCCCTTGACTTCTACTGCTAGACAAAGGTCAACTTTTGTGACTCCTTTCAGATTATATGAGTTCACAAAGATGCCTTTAGGATGAAAAATGCCCCAACAACCCTCTGGAGGCTGGTAGATTATATCCTAGCAGAATTGCAGGAGCTTATGCGCTTGCTTACTTGGATGATATTGCTATCTACAGCCATTCTTGGGCTTCAGCATGTCAGGGAGTTCCTGGGCAGACTGCAAAGGCTAGGGTTGACCATTAAGCTCAGAAAGTGTTAGGTGGGTATGGCAGAGGTCTCCTGCCTAGGACAAAGAGTGGAGAGTGGTAAGTTCAGGCCAGAAACTGCCAAAGTAGAAGCTATTCAGGCATGGCCTGCCCCTTTTACCAAAAAAGCAGGCAAGGACATTCTTGGAGACAGTGGGGTACTATAGAAATGTTGTGCTCAATTAAAGTACAATAGCTGCTCCCCTCACAGACCTGAGGAGGAAAACCAGAGAAGAGAAGATAGTGTGGACCCCAGCATGCGAGCAGACATTTCAAAAGCTTAAAAGGTCTTTGGGAGGACCCCCTGTGTTAGCCAGTCAAGATTACAGCAAACGGTTTACCTTTATAAAGGTGATTCACAGTGGTGCAAATGCTCATATGAGCGACTAGTAACCACGAAAGGGAAAACGCTGACAGTCCATAATGTTTGAAAAACAATAAATCAAAAAGCAGATTTGCTGTTTTTCGAACATTAATATCGAACGAAAAAAAAAAAAGAAATGTAAAACAGGGGTGCAAGCCCACCTGCACCCCCCATGTGGGGGGCTGTGCCCTCACCCCCCTACTTTACTATTCTAACTCCAAAATCACACTACAGTGGGGAAAGGGACCAGTTTCCGATCCCCACTATAGTGCAATCTGCCCCACAATGTTGAATGTGCAATGAGCGAATGTCACTGTGCAGTCGCTCATTGCACATTCGAACCTTTTTTCTTTCGGTATTTGCAAAATTTGCAAACAGCCTTTCGAACAATTGCTGTTCACCCGACTGTGTATCGCCTTTATAAAGGTAAACCCAGCAAACAATTTGTTGTGCAGGTGGATGCTTCAAATCATGGGGTGGGGCTGTACTCAGTCAGGTTTCCTCAGAGAGCGAAGAGCACCCAGTTGTATGTCTCGGGCATAGACTCCAACCAAGGGAGGAATGTTATGCAGCAGTAGAAAAAGAATGTCTAGCCACAGTATGGGTACTGCAGAAACTTCAACTCTATCTGTATGGAAGGAAATTCACTTTAGTGAGAAACCACAATCCCTTAACATGGCTACTTTGAGCCAGCCAGCAAATTGCCAAGTTATTAAGGTGAAGCCTAGGGTTGCAGGCATATGACATGGCAGTACAGCACTGTAGTGGGGTCAGCAATGCCAATGCAGATGGACTCTCAAGACAGGGTATGAGTTAATGTGTTCCCAGACAGGGCCATTTTCCTCAAGCCACATGTACATATATATATATATATATATATATATATATATATATATATATATATATATATATATATATATATAGGGGTATATAGTTACTATACAGAGGAGCTGAAATGCATTTACTTTAATAAACAGTAGGATTTCAGAATTGCTGAAAGTTAGTATAGTCTTGTCTGACAGTTGTAGCTATTAAAGTGTTCTTTTTGTAACAGACTCTTTTCAAGTCTGTATTTTGGAGAGGTTATTTGAATGTTATTAATTGTAGGTATTCAGCAACTGCCCTAACACAATGCTGCACGGGGCTATAACATGAAAATGTGCAGTACTGTGTAGGGCTGGTCCTGCCTTGCTGAATGCTAATGAGGCAGGCTGGGGGACAGACATATCCAAGGCATGTGCTAACAGGCCATGTGAATTCCCCACCCCTGGAACCTCCTCCAGGAAGGCATTTACACCGGACAGTTAAAGAAATGACTCAACCATATACATCAGCATGTCACTGTATTGAACATGGCATAAATGGCACCCACATCTATCTGGGGTGTGGGGGAAACATTTGCCATCAGAGATACATTTTACTTAAGTGCCTTCATGGCACCGGCATTAATACAGGACTGGAGAGCTGGCAGGAAGACAGCAGCCACCAGATACTACTGTACCATTAAGTACCATAACAACATGAACATCAGTATGGGTGTTGGGGTGGGTGGAATCACTAGACACCAGGAATAACTCAAGATTAAGGTGCCGTAACAGCAGAGACATCACTATGCAGATTTTAGTTGGGGGATCACCTGACACCAGTGACTAGTGTACCATTATGTGCTATAATAGTCTGGACATCACTGTAGGGATCAGTGCTGGTGGGGTCACACTAGACATCAGGGATTGTACAAATGTGCCATAATGGCACTTAAACTATTATGATGACCAGAAAGTGAGGGAATCACAGGAAGGAAGACAAGTCAGGCAGTAGGTGTGGGGATTGTTTTGTGTGTGTGTGTGTGTGTGTGTGTGTGTGTGTGTGTGTGTGTGTGTGTGTGTGTGTGTTTGAATGTCTACTTTTATGTGTGTGAGAGTGACTGAGGTGAACAATGCCAATGCATACTAGTGCAACAGTTTACTTCTGCATTGCGTGCAGATCAGCAATGATCTACATGCTACTGTAGTAACAGCAAGTCAGAGACATGCAAATTAGCTGATAATGCGGTCTTACCTCAGCACAGTTAAGATGTCTTCGAATCTCAAATTATGTTGTAGTGAGAGCAGGGCCTTTTGCTAAGACCATTACTGTTGTGTTTCTGTTGTGACTTGAATTTCCCCAAATTTGTGTATGCCTGGCATTTATTTTCTGTAAGCTTCCACTGTAAATGGCATTCCTCCACATAGCCAGATGAGCTTCCTTATCTATAAGCAAACAATAAAAATAAGTGATGTCATTTTTAGACACTTGACACAGCAGACAGACACATTCACACATATGCACACACAAGCACTATTCAAATAAATATGTTGTAGTCAGTAGCTAAGAAATGTTATTTTATTTTTCTATGACTATAATGTTGCTATTACCTTTGAATGTGTTACAAGACACATGAACTCACCCACCAATCTGACTTTCACACATTTTAACAAGCAAACACACACACACACACACACACACACACACACACACACACACACACACACACACACACACACACACACTCACTCGTGAGGTGAGGCGTACACACACTGTATTTTATTGTTAGAGAAAATGCTCTATATTTATTATCTCAGAATTTTTTTAACATTACATTACTCTTATTCCCTGTGAGATTATTAAGTGTGAAACTGTCCTTAAGAGTTATTTTTTGTCATTTAATCTTGCTGCCCTTTGAAGTACAACCTTAGCACTTAGGACAGTTATTTCAATGGCCTGCTGTGATGTAATTAGCTGATGTCTTTCCTGCAGATCCCTGCTGTCCAGCTCTGACTCTATACTTAATGGTTGACAGCATGTCATCCTTTATACACAAGGATGCAATCTTACTTGCAGAAATACACTTAAGATTGATATTAGGCACATTAGGGCATGCTTCGCTTTTAATATTGGAGGTCAGTGCAAACACAGTGTTTAATGGAAGTGACTGAGCAAGCTTTGTTCTGAAAATGCATTTATGTATAATGCTAGGCCTGCAAGGATATGTCACCAAAAAAAAAAATCACTGTTGTAGGATATATTGGACAAGCAGAATTGTATCATACATGACCTAAATGGATATTTAGCAACATTCATCCATTCTGCAGCATTATAATTGTATACACATTTCTGTCATCAAAGAAATAAAAGCATTGAAGCGCTATTTTATTTGTTTCATAATAAAAAAAGGAGATGCAGAATAAAGAACTATAAAATTGGCTGTCATGGAAATATTTTGCAAGCTAAGCACATCGTCCCATCTCACTGTGTATAGAGGAACTATACTACATTGCTGGACTGTAATTTGTTATCCCAGACATGTTTCCTTTGTTCTAAGACTTCTAAAACTATGCTAATCTTAATTTATTTTATTTAACAGTGAGGAAAACCCTCTAGGTGTTAAGTGTCTCTTTTTGTGACATCCTGGAATGGCAACTGGTTATGTGACTGGGTCAGAGTCACACAGTAGACAAATGGAGACACAGAGAAATAAATATAGGGCTACAGTTAAAGCTCAGACCCTTAATTACCTGGTCTGAATAGCAATACACATTACTGCAACTCCTGCAACTCATTCTGTGGACACTTAAATCACTCTTGTTTACATACTTACCAATTCACCTTGGAAGAATGCTCCAGGAATGATTTATTTCTTTGACTTGTTTTCTTAACGTTTCTTCTAGTTTATCATGTATATATTCCTTTGATTGTGTTTCTTTTCTGATAATAAACCTTTTCAGATGAGCACACATATGCACATATGACATGGAAGTTCTGAAAACATGTAAACTATCTTTGAGGACTAGTTTAACTGCTTGTTTGCTAATGTTTGCTGGTTAAGCATGTCTATATTATAGCTGTGTTTTTGTGCAACTGCATTTGATCAAGGGATTGTTTTTCAACTTATAATGTCTGCCATAGGGCAGAGGCATGGCCCTCAGCTCAGAATTACCTTTGAACTATATTAAGGAAATCAAAAGTACAGTTAAAGCCTTTTCTACAATGATGCACCAAGTGATGGCCAACCTACAGTTAATTAAACATACAACAACACATTGTACAGTCTTCCCCTCACATTCTCTTTCTTCTGTTTGCTTGATGTTTCCTTCTCCATGGTGTTCCCCTCCCTCATTCTGTTACCCCATACCTTGTCAGTCATGTGTGTCTTTCCCTACTTAACCTCCTCTTCTTAACTACCTCTTACTCCTCTGACTTCCTTCCCCAAATTTCCCTTCTATTTAAAAAAAAATACTTGGTAACCACAAAAAGCAAGAAGAAGCATGACCAAACAAGCAAGAAATAGGCTTCAGGAAACTTGCAACGTAAACACCAAAATAGGTTTAATGAAACCAAAAACGAACACTAGATACAACTGAAGAGTATGAAGCACTTTTCGTCTGGTAAAATTTCGAGACTTCCTCAGATACACTACCATACATTCCTTAACCATTTAAAACCAATTAAAATGAGTCACATGACTACATTAATTAACATCTAGATTAACTCTTAAAAAAGACTTTCTTATTATTAAAAAAACTTAATTTACATTATTCTTGCTCCAACTTTTTATAAAAAATACAAAGTTACAGATGTGTATATATATTCATCCATAGACGGGTGTTTTTTTTTAATGGAATAAAACAAAAATTGTTATTTTTTTCCTGCTCATTCTGTTGTAATTAATTACCATTCCAAACTGTTAAAAACAAATGCCTATAAATATATTATATTGTTTTCTACACCTGAAATTATAAAGGTCACCTCAATAAACTTTTAAGTTTCAAAATACATGCTACAGAGTACATTTTTTCAGGCCTGGGAGGCTGCAGGAATCTAATCTAAGCTGCCATTTCAACTCATTTTTTTCTAACAACAACTTACTGGGTCCCCCTCTGTAAATACATTAATTTCCTTGTGGTGTTACTTGTGCAATCACTTTAAACTTAAAAAGTGGTGGGAATATTCTTCACAATGTCTAGCTAATTATTTGTTCAACTTATGCCTATTGATGGCATATATGTGTTTATAAATCCTATCCCGTAGTCTATGGTCAATTTTCCCAACATAAAATGCCAGACAACACTGACGCTGGGCCAAGTAGACTACAGATTTGGAGTTACAATTAAATTTCTCCCTAAGAAAATAGTTCTTATTTCTAATTGTAAATTTTTTGCCAATCCCAATATATTTGCAGTAATTGCACATATCACATCTGTGCATCCCTGCATTCCCTTTTATGGTACTAAGCAGAGTTTCTGTTATATTTTTCATATTTTTACCCTTTCTAATGGTTGTTACTGGCCGGTCTCCTACCTTTTGTAAAATGTCCTTATCAGTAGTGAACAAGTGCCAGTGTTTCTTAGAGTTTTTTGTATTTCATCAACTCCAAGATTGAATGTTAGCACAAAAGTAAGGGAAAAATAACGATTTCCTCCATGATTCGATCCAACCTCAACCAACACTGTTGGTGAGTGTTGTGGTATGTCTGTTTCTTCATTCAAAACCACTGCATTGACACTTTTACTCAGTATATGTCTATAAACTCCATTTTTCATGTTTTAGTTGAACTTCTGAAATAATATTGACCAATAAGCCTATTGGGTACCCTCTATGCAGGAACATTTATTTTAGGTTTTCACATTCCACCCTAAAGTCTTCGTCTCTAGAGATCATCCTTGCTGCTCACACCACCTGCCCTTTAACCCCAGACTTTTTTTGGTGGAAGGGGTGCGAGCTAGTAAAATGCAGGAATGAATTTGAGTAGGTTTTTTTCCTAAAAATCTTCGCTGTGTATCTATGTTCCTGAACATCTTTATAAAGTTCCACATCCAAGTAGGCTATTCTTTCCCCTTGATAATCATTAGTACATTTTAAAAAATTGGTAGTACCATTAAAGTAATCTACAATGTCCTTTGCTACTTTGTGATCTCCCTTAATAAATCAAGAAAATATCATCCAGGAACCTAGTATAAAATATATTTTTTTCCATATGTATGTTGTTCAACACATAGTTTTGTTCCCAAAAAGCCATCACCAGGTTAGCGAAGCTTGCCCCGCATGCAACCCCAATTTTTTGAAGGTACAAATAATCATCAAATGAAACAAAGTTATTCTTAAGGACAATTCCCAATAGTTCTTCTGCTAGTCAGTGTTCACTCTCGGGACCCCCTTTTAACCTCAACAGTTTGATGACCTATTCAGTACCTATGTCCTGGGGGATAGATGAACATAAGTCACATGCATCTACCATCAAGAAATTGCATTCCCTGGCAAATTCTAATGAATTAATCTGTTCAAGGAATGTCCATGAGTCCTTACAAATTTGCTGTTCTTTACTCACATAATTCTTAAGTATCGAATCTATGACTTCAGCACAAGGGTATGTGATCGACTGTCTGGCATCAACTAAGGCTCTCATTGGTGGATCTGTGATGCCTTTATGAATTTTTGGGACTCCAAATAAAGCGGGAAACCTAGGTGATGGCATTGACAGGTAATGGTTTACCTGTACATCTATTAAACCATCAATGAATAAATTATTGATGTACATTCTTTTCCTATTGTAAGCCGTATTTAGCTAATTTAAGCTCACTTTGAAATATGTCTTTTTCCAGTAGTTGCCTCATTTTCTCTATATAATGCCTAATACTCATTACCACCAGTCTGCCCCCTTGTTGGGTTTCATAATGCGGACTGGGAGGCTCCCAAACTGTAATAATAACAATCTTTCTTCAGTGGACATGTTGCTCTTATTTGTTGAATTCATCCTACTATTAAATAAATGTCTAAACTCAAACTCACACATACAGTCAAACATATTAATTAAAGGGTGGATTGGTGGGTTAAATGTACTCACAGTTCTCAACTCTTGGTTACAGTAAGCAGTATTCCCTAAGAAAACAGCCAAGTTGAATTTCCTAATGTAAAACCTAAAGTCTATCAACAGTTCTGCTAAGTCGCCCCTATTCGAGGGTACAAAAGTTAGTCCTTTGGCAAACAATTCAACTAGCCTTTCATCAGTGTGATACTCTGTATAATTGTAAATGTTAAAGTCACCTTTTCTGTTGGTTATAATATGGCACAAAGGAGTTCTGTTATCAAGTGCATCCAACACAATCTTCTCTGTTACTTCTTCCTGTTGTTCCGAGTGTTGTAGTTCATCGTAGGGATCACTCTGTTCGTGCTCCGTTTCCTCCCCTTCTCGCCCTAGTAGTTTCTTTGCTGTTGGTGTTGGCCATTTCATTGGTTTTGTTGTCCATGAAAGTTTTCCATATCTTGGATGCCATTCCTACTAATATTAACATTCATGGAAGTCTCATAGCCGCTGTTGTTTAGTCCTGGCGTTGGTGATGTCACGTTCTCTTGTTTGCTTACTGAATGACTATTAGGAGGTGTGGTTATGCTTTTTATTCTAAATGCTTTAATGGTTCAGTGCATTCATTACATGATTTGTACAGTATCAATGCAGTGGGTTTAGTCTCCTGGAGTATGTTGTTTTATAGTGTTCAGTTTCTAGTCTGAAATGTGTTACATTCCTTTGGTATGTGTATTTCATGACCCCTTTTTGTCTGACTGCTTCTGTGGCTCTTCTTGCTAAGGAACAGGGGATATATATCGGCATGCGCACTAAAATGATGGGTCAGCTGCCCTGAGGGTATCATAATTTCCTTTTCTAATGACATTCATTTTATAGTGCATTTCCACTGCTCACACTCTTATGTTATCAGAACTGAAGCAGGTGTGTATCTCATGAAGTTGTTTTCCTGTAACCCTCCTTTTCTAAGTGTCACATTATTCTGCATTCAAATGTTGTCATACCACCTCCATTTGCAATCTTCTGCCTGTATCTGTGATTTCTGTTGCTTTAGTGAGATCTCTATTCTACCTTTATCCAACCATGACATTTTCCCTTTTGGGGAATACCTCTGTGCATTTATATTGCTGTATATTACATCAACATTGTCAATGTTGTTTTCCTGTCTGTATGCTTAGACTCAAGATGATTTCCTGATGTCCTTGTACACATTCACTGTTTCACTCAGGTGCTCATACTTTAATCTAACTGAAAGGTCCTGTAACATAATATGACTGTATAGCTTTGACAATGAGTTGTTCAATGGCCTGCCTTCATGCATGCGTAATAAGCACTGAGACTCACAGTGCATGCAGTGTAAACAGTGCTGGCTGACCTTGATCGCACAGCATTTCTAAATTCTCAGGAAAGACAGGAAAAGATTATTATCATTGTTACTCTTTATAGCATCCTGATTTTCTAGTATGAGCAGCCAGGGCTAGAGACAATATGTTGTATTCTCTGACAGATGACATTATGGCATGCTGCCATCTTGGAATGCATGCTGTTGGCTGCTACCAAACCAAAGAAGTCAGACATTCTTCTAGGAATATGAGTACAGACATTCATTATTCAGCTATGATGCCATATACTATCTGTACACTGACTAAACATAATCCAAACATTTTGTATTAAGTGACAGTTTTGATGCTGATGGGTAAATGGATTACAGCATTAGATCTTTCTATGGCACAAACAATTGTAGTAATATTTGCTATATGATGAAATATCAGCATCATATTTTTAGACATGATCCACTGCATTGGGTGCTGTGTATTCAAGGAGCTGGTTTAGAATCCTGTTTGAAGATGCTTGTGATAATGCCTGTATTCACCACCCATCACACTTTGAGGGCTGCTGAAATATGTTGCTGGCTAGGATCTTGACTGCTGTCCTTATTTTGATTTTCAGTGGTATTGAGTGTTCAGTGACAGAGGGTTCTTACCGAAACACAAGAATCATAGCCTTTCACGATTTATGGTGAACACACTAAAGCACTATTGTTGCTTACCTGTATTAAGCATTGCATTCAGCAATCAGAAATTGTAAAAGCACTGCCTTAATGGCTGATTTCTGATTCTTAAGAATTGAAATACAGGTTGTGCTAATGCTGCAGTCATATCCATAATGATGAAGGGGAAAGATTTCTTTTAGTATTCCTTTATTTTTGTATTGCAATGACATCTAGTTCATACAGCATTAGAATTTAGGTATGTACATTATAACATCTCTGAATAGTATCTCTCCGGGATTCACGAAGCTTGCGCCAGGTGCAGGTGTAGCGTTGGCATTCCAACACCAAATATGGCCGGCGAGCGATTCAGTTATGAGCTGTTTCCACGTGCACTACCTGCGTACGCTACGCCAGCACAGCTCCCGGCACCTGTATGCTAATTACCCCATTTGCAGCAGTGTAGCATGCAAATGAAGGTATTTAGTGATCCAGGAAGTGGTGCAGGCGTAGTGTAAGCATGCAGAAATGTAAACCGTAAAAAAATGGTTTACATTTTTGCAAACATAACATTGGAGTCATGACAGCTGGCCAAACACATGTATTATATTGTTAATATATATGCCAATGGCTAAATATATAACCATTGGCATAAAAAAATGTACAAAATATAAAAATATCATTTAATTTTTTTTTCGCACTATCGTGAAGTTTAAGCGTAGGGCAGCAGCGCGCAAATGGGATTGCAAGGAAAATAGAAAAATATAGAATAAAACTGCAATGTAACACATATCACGATTTCCCCATAATAGTCAATGGTAGGCATGTTACACCCTACCATGGTGCAAGGGTTGCTAAGGGGCTGTGTCAGTGTTATGCGCGGTGTCTAGGAATTAGTAGGCAATCTCATGCAAACGACAGGAGTCATAGTGAATCACAGATACCCCATTGGTGTAAGGATGCACCTCACAGCGTAGCGTTATAACACCGAGTTGTGCCCATGAGATAAAGATGACACCAAGAGAGGGGTGTGTCTCCTTTGCTGTAAGCACATTGGAGCATTCCTAATCAGGTTTCCCGTAGCTAAGCAAAGCTGCAGGAAAGGGGTGTGTTGAACTGGCTTTAGCTTTGCTTAGCTGAGAGCACACAAGGTAACCGAGTATGCATGTGAACGGAGATTAAAATGCGCTTAAACTCGGTAAACGTGTTTGCGTGATGTGCACTGGAGCTGAAACAGGAAGGATAAAGGAAAAAAATAAGGAAATGCTGCAGCAGTGAAATTGGAGTACAAATGACTAATTAACACCTAGGAACCTACAGTGGGCCATTGACAACAGCAAACAAGGCTGCAAGCAGCTACCTGCAGAACAGGAAAGGGGTGGGGCTGTACTGCAAAGAAAACAGTAAATTGTCACAGCAGAACAAAGCAGAATTGCATTATATCAGCTACAAAACACATTTTGCAACACGACTGGGTAGGGAAAGTACAAAACAAGAAAGCTGGAAGGTGGATGCATGCCTGACAATGGGAGGGGATCCAGGTTTAAAAGGGAATTAAAGGGCAACAGATTAATCAAGGCAGGCAAGCATAACTCCACACTACAGGCCCCACACTTGCAGTACTCACTTTAAAACCCATAAGTAAGATACCCTGCAGCTAGAATTGCTCATACACAGCCCATGACATCAGCAGCAGCCATAGCACAATAGTATAAAGTGTGGAAGCACCTCACACACACTTGTGTCTTCCCATACACTCTGCACCATTGGTGTATACCTACTGGGAACTTTTAATATGTACATGTTAGGGGCTGCCATAGCTTTGATCCACCAGCATGTGTTGGCGACTGAAGGTGGTGTGGAAGATGATGCTGACAACCACCTCAGGCACCAGAGGAGGAGAAGAGTGTTCAGACCCAGGGTAACCTACCAGGGGCTACATGATCTGGAGATAGTAGAGCATTAAAGGGTGGACAGAGACACCCTACAGCTACTTGTGGAGCTGTACTGGCCACGCCTCAGAGCCAGAACAAACAGATTGGAACCCATCCCAGTGGATACAAAGGTATGTGTAAGCCTGAGAATTCTAGCCACAGGTAGCTTTCAAAGGCCAACTGGGGATATCATGGGGATCTCACAGGCATCAGCATCCAGGGTACTTCACCAGTTCCTGGATGCCATGTTACCACATGCCAATGAGCACATATACTTCCCCCAAATGTGGAAGGAGTTGGCCAGCAATATGCGTCTCTTCCACCATGTGGCAGAATACCTGGAGGTACTGGGTACAATAGACTGCACGCACATACACATCAAGTCACCGCCCAGTGAACAGGGTAGGCGCTACATAAACCACAAGGGATACCTCCTCCATCAACTGCCAGGTCGTGTGCAATGACCAGGGCATTATCATGGATGTGTGTACTGGCAGCCCTGGAAGCTATCACAACTCCCACATCTGGCATGCCTTACAGCTGTATCAGGTATTTGCCGGGGTGGACATCCCATATGACCACCTGGTGGGGGATGCTGGCTATACACTGGAACCATGGATGATGGCTCTCATCAGAAATGCACACACACCTATGCAGGAATGCCATAATGAGGCACACGCACAAACCAGAATCATCACAGAGCATGTGTTTGGGATGCTTAAATCATAGTTCCGTTGCTTGGACATATCTGGTGGAGCCTTGCAGTACTCTCCAGGCACGTGTGCCAATATCTTCATAGTATGTGCCATGCTACACAATATGATCCTGCGGAAGCAGCTGCAGCAGGGACAGAATGGTGAAGGCCCTCACAGCCTACCACCATTGCCAAGGGCCCCACAAGCACAGAGGTACTTAGACCATGAACACCCTGAGCCAGCCCCAGTAGGCAGACAGAGGCATGCCCAGTATGCCCATGCCTTGGCAAGGAGGGAACGTATAGCACACACACTGACAGTGTAGGCACCTAGGGACTGACATCTTTCTCCACCTGCACACACAGTAAAAATGGATGGCACACACCAAGACTACCTGTAAATTGTCATGTATAGGCAGTCTACTGTGTGTATCCAACATAGGCAGCCCTCAACTATTGCACACACAACTGCTACTGGCACAAGGGAAGTCAACACATGAACAGTAAATTAAGCTATCAGCATGTGCTGATACTGTATGTATAGGTTCATAGGGTCATAGGTTGGTACTTGGCTAACTGCCTGAGGGCATTCATAAGCCTAGCCAAAATGTGTCAGCTTTTGCCACCCCATTGATTCATTAACTGTCCCTCTGTTGAGCAGAGCCAATGGCAGGATCCCTGGGGTGTATCTACTGTTCCCCATCCACTCTTCAAGGTTTCTCTTGAAGAGTGTTAGTGAGGGGCTCTGTATAATGTAATTAGGGATGTTGTTCCAAAGCATGGGGAGTTTCTGTGACAGGAATCTGTCCCCCCCAGCATGTTCTAATTATTGTTGTGGCAAGGTTTAGCTCACTACAGCATGTGGCTCACTATGACATGGATTCCCATATGTGGAGCATATCCATTAAGCCTGAGTTGGACATGGCTTTGTAGGCCAGCAGAGATCATCTCTGAGTAAACAAGATGACACTGAGTAAAGCAGGAGTTTATTCAGTCTGGTTACATAGGACATATGTTTGAGGCCAGTAATCCTCTTGGCAAGGTACGTTCATGGTCCTTCCAGCTGTTGGAAGTGTCTTCTGAGGTACATCCCAAATGGGTTATTATACTCTATGATGGGACTGATGAGTGACGAGTAAAGGGGCACTATAACCTCAGTATGTCTTGATGCAAACCCTTTAGTAATCAGATGGCCTACATAGAAGGATGTCCTAACTACTTTGGAGATATGATTGTCAAAGGAGAGATCACTATCTACCTTAGTCTCCAGATCCCTTATTACCTCATCTGTATTAAAGTGTCTGCCACTTATGTGTTAATATGTGGGTGTTTAGTCTTTCCCATATGGAATGACCATGCATTTTGTGGCACTTAGCTTGAGGCCATGACTTTGACACCCTGTATCAGTCTCTGTGAGGCTCTTTGAAGGATGCCTGTATCAGCTGGACTGTAATTTATGGCTCCCAGTTTGCAGTTATTGCCAAACATGGTCTGCCGTAGTCCACCTGTGTTTGCCTGTACATCTAAGAAGTATATGCCAAACAGTAAGGGTCCCAGGACTGAGTCCTATGGGACACCAGTTGTGACTGGTTAAGAGATGGACCTGGAGGTTGCTAGTCTTACCATGTGGGTTTTGTGTGTAAGCCTGTTGGCAACCCATCCTGTGATGTATGGGTTTATGTATAGGCTGGTGAGCTTATCAATAATACCTGAGTGGGGAATGGTGTCAAAAGCCTTTGTGAGGTCCAGGTAGTATGTGTGAACCACCTCTCCCCTCATCTAATGCTTTGGTGACTGTCTGTAAGTTGTCAAACAGGTTCAGTAGGCATGATCTGCACTCAACCAAGCTGACCTGGGTTGGGTCAAGTGTTTGGAGGTTACCAATGTCTTTGTTAATGAGTGCCATGATGATGGCTTATGGGGTGGTTGTTACCATGGTCAGTTGTGTTTCCACCTTGGTGGAGTGGAATAACCATTGCTATGCACCATTGTATGGGCATGTAGCCTGTGTAGAGGCTGAGGTTGAAAAGCTTAATAAGGTGGGGGGTTAGTCCGTCTTGTAGTGTTTGCAAAATACAGTCTGGGACACCATCTGCCTCCACTGACACTGTGTTTTGCCTTTTGAGAGGGCTATTTTCACCTGTGTGTCTCTGATGTCTGGGATATTTTTGTGGGCTCTTTAGGGGGTGAAGTTTGCACTGAATGTATTTGCAAGGATGTTGGTGATATCAGTAGGTTCAGTATATTTTGTGCTATATTGCACCTGCACAGCGCAAATCTGTGAGTTAACACTTAGATCCTTGACATAGCCAAAGAATGCTTTGTGGTTATCTTTCAAATTCTTGGCTATTTTTCTGTTGAAGTTAGCCTTGGATGATTTCATGAGGGACCTAAGTTTCTTACTAATACTGGTCACAGATGTCTGTCCTTCTTGGGATTTGCTGTTTTTTCTGGACTACTGTCCTACTTCTGTTGTGTAGCCTGTTTATTGCAGGGGTCCACCAGACTGGTGTCCTTGTCTTGGAGGAGCGAGTCTTGGTTTACCAGTGATAGCATGATCAATACATCCTTGTAGGTGCTTATAGAGTACATTTGTAAATATTTCTGTATCTTGAGCAGTGGTTTCCCTTAGTGTGGGGGCTGTGAAACCTCAAACCCTTGTCTTTAGTATTGTGAAGTTAGCTGTAGGAAAGGTTTTCACTGTGATTTCCTTGGGTTGGGGAGATGGTTGGGTGTGGAAATCATCAGAAAATAGTTCATGGTCAGATCTAACCAGTGACCGGTTTACCTCTGCTGTGGTGCACCTGTTGTCCATGTTTGTGATTACCACTTCTAGTATGTTTCCACCTCTGGTTGGGGAGTTTGCCATCTAGTACAGGGAATTTGAGGTGATAAATTCCAGGAAGCACTGGTCCTGGAAGTGAGTACTCCAGTAAGTTTTCCAGTTAATTGTAGGGTAATTGAAATCGACGAATACCAGGGTGTTCGGTAGGACTGTCATGTTTTCCACTGTCTCCAGGTAGGTGGAGTGGAGGTCCTTGGTCATGGAGGGTAATCTGTAGCAGGCCACAGTTTGCATTGCAGTTGTGGCTGATGTTAGCTGCATGTGGATGATCTCAGAGGTATTATGCTGCCCCACTAACCTGGAGGTGTAGGTATACCTGATGAATATGGATACAGCCCCCCCCATGTCTGTGTCAGTCCATGTTTTGTGGCCGAAATGTGTGGTATGGATTGTAGTCCGGTAGTTTGGTGTGCTCTCAGGAGCCTTAAAACAGGTTTCAGTTACTGCACAGATGTTGACGTTGTCCATACTGAGGAGTGCTGTGAGTGCGTGCATTTTGTGATTACAACTCCTGGCACTGAATAGCATAACCCACAATGATTTTTCTACTGTGCTTTTTATGGAGGTGGGATTCACCTTTGAGCCTTGCCTAAAAAAGGTACCATGGGGGCGCCAAGAGCCTTGGCCAGTATTCAAAAGCCTAAGGCTGACAGATGCAAGCCAATATGGTATTGTTGCATGCATGTTTCCCATCTGTGCTTGTTTCTCATCTTTCGTGTAGGTAGCCTACTGGTCAGCAATAGAAAGCCTTAAACTGATACAAGTCTTCTAGCTTCCAAAATAGAATTTTGGAGTGATTAAATATCAGTGTTCTATATTTTCTTGCTGTACTTAATTGTTTTGTGACTACATGGTGATTTCTCACTGTATATTATGATCTGAAAGCTCTGTTTATTCACATATTATTTCTGTGATGGCCTGCACTTTAGAGGTTCACAGATAGGTAGTAGGCTATCTGCCCAATGGCATTTAGAAGCATAGCTACAGTGTGTTGGCTTTCAATGCACCATTGATGAAGTAACTAAGCATCTGTCAAGCATAGCCAATGAAGTGATTCCAGGCAGAGTTGCCAGAAGCTGTTGAAGACTGAGGTTGCGGAGGGTGATAGGGGCACTTAGTAATCTAAAAAGGGCATTTTAACGTGAAAATTCAACACCATTCAATTTCCCCAACAGGTCTTGCAGCTATAAATCTGGAGGGGTTCCCCCTCCCCCTGGATGTATGGTTCTGGAACACATGAGCCCAGAGGTGTATATTCTGTTACCCATTCACACATCAAAGTTTCTCTTGAAGTGTGTCAGTGAGGGGTTATGCCTAATGTAGTTAGGAATTTAATTTATAGTCTCTCATTTCATTTGTTATGTTTTTATTTCAAGAGTAAGTGAAGCTCAGTGGGTTTGTGTGCCTCCACCCTTTGCTTAGCCTAGCTTACACATAGAAATCATCTAAATAGGAAATAGGCAGAAGCAACTCTAATGTCAATAGTGTAATGGTTACAGCATTTGCATAGTATCTATGCAGTCATGCTTCAAATCCCAATAAAGTCAGAGATGTTTTTCATGTTAAAAAGTATACCTTAACCACAGCTTGCATATTTAAGTAGTAATCTTCAGTATAATAAATATTTGAAACACCCATGTAAACCCATGTGTGCCGGAGAGTAAAGTCAACAGAGATTGTAATGTTATGTAAGCACAAAGTGAGATGTTACTACACTGAAAAATATATATCCTGAGTAGTTAGCAGATGTGACCATGTTTGCGCTCACAGGTTATATGTTTTTAAATTCCATTTAACTGCTGCCTTAATGTCGCACAAACACTTTTAAACATGCTTACAACTGCTTACAAGAGCCTTATTCATGAGTAAAAAACATTTTTAAACCATTGCAGGTCTTGAAACCTGGACCATGCACACCATAGTCAAGGGACTTACAACTAAGCCATCTGAGCTGTATACATGCTTCATGGTTTTCAGACTACACCTTGTACTATAGGCATTCCACAGTACGGACTACAAATGGGACATTCACTTTGTGTACATGTGTACAGTACATTGTAATGTACTGTAGTTTGTGAATCAACATATACAAGTCTACATATGTATAATTGTTAAAAAGTAATATTATATATATATATATATATATATATATATATATATATATATATATATATGCATTTCAGTGATATGTGAGCATAGCTATATATATTTATATATATATATATATATATATATATATATATATATATATATATATATATAGGTTCATAGGTAGGTGCTAGGCTATTGGCCCTAGGGCCTATACAAGCCTAGCCAAAAATGTACCCTGGCTTTCGCCACCCAAGAAAATTATTTTCCTGTGCCCCTGTCAAGCAGAACCACAGAAGTGATCCCCGGGGTGAATTCCTATTACCCATCCAATCATCAAGATTTTTCTTGAAGAGTGCTAATGAGGAGCTCTGTTTGACATAGATAGGTAGTCTGTTCCAGAATATGGGAAGTCTCTGGGACAGGAATCTATCCCTTCAGCATGTTCTGTTTATTGTGGTGACAAGGTTTAGGTCCCTAGAGCGTGTAGCTCGGAGGGTTTGGGATTTCTTTAAGTGGAGCATGTCTAACAACTCTGGGTTTGACATAGCTTTGTGTGTTAGGCAGAGATCGCCTCTGAGTAGGCGATATGCGACGGAGTAAAGCTGGAGTTTTTTGAGATGGTCTGCGTAGGGCATCTGTTTGAGGCCAGTAATCCTCTTTGTGAGGTATTTTTGTGGCCTTTCCAGTTGTTGTAGATGTCTTGTGAAGTACATACCAAAAGGGGCGTTGCACTTTATAATGGGTCTAATGAGTGATATGTATAAATATATGTATATATATGTGTATATATATATATATATATATATATATATATATATATATATATATATAAATAAATTAAAATAATCAGGTAGAGAGGCAACCAGGGCATAAAAATAATAAAGTTCGTTCACGAAATAAAATATCCAAAATGCAAGCAGGAAAAAGTAAAACTGATTTTAATTCGTGCACACGCAGTAAGCGCTTTCACAAAAGCTTCTTCAGACCGTTAAAATTCAAACAAGCTAATTAATCTAGTATATATAAACATCATGTGATCCCTTTCAAAAATCAATTAACCTATTTAAAGGAACACTATTGTTAAAGGCTTATAATGAACGTTATTCAACAATAATACAACTTTAAAGTAATCATCGTAACGAAATAGCAACAACCAAAATAATTGTTTCATAAATTCTCATCATTTAAATAGTTCAATCGTGTAGTGCAAATAACATAATAACATAATAACATAATGAAAAGATATAATTAAGTTAACATTAATATATACATACATATTTTAATACACACCTTCATAATATTTATTTCTGTAATGATAGCTTAAGAAAGCAGCATATAAATATGAGCAGGCATAATAAATATTTTGAAGTTTAGATATGGATTAATGAATAGCCGCAAAACACAAACATAGTTCATATAAAAAATATAAAAAATATATAAATTACTCCTTGCACATATTTTATTACGAGTGTTATATAAAGAGATTTTTTTGGATAAAGGGTGTACTTATATTCTAAATGATAGACGCCCTATACATTTTTTAAATAACAATTTTGCTCACCATTTTTAATTCATATTTTT
>NC_056748.1:304360500-304415500 GCF_019279795.1 Protopterus annectens
GCCCAGATGCCAGTAGCCCTCTTGAAGGCTTAAATTTGGATAGATGCCAATGTTTCCAAAAAAATAGAGGTAAACACAACAATAAGCATGTATGTACATATATTCAAACAAATACAGCATAAAAGACTCCCCCCCCCCCCACCAGCTAGCTATTAGGAGGGTAAACACCCTAGGAGTACCACAGAGGGGAAGGAGGGAGGGTAATCCTGACTGCAGATGCTATCCAGTTCGACATCTACATTTATGGTAGGTACAAAACTGTACTATGTCCTTCATGGATGCATCTGCAGTCATAACAACTGGGTAGAATACCATAGCCAACTAGGGGAGGAGGATAAAACTAGATTATGGTGTGTTTAGGATCCCTTGCAGTACAGCAGTGGCAAACCCTGCTCGATCTGGAATATAGAGGCAAATTATAATGCTTGGCAAATGTATGCACGGAGGTCCAAGTAGCCGCCTCAATAATGTCTTTGGTTGCCACCTCGTAAGAAGGCTGTGGTAGTGGCTGTTGCCCTTGTAGAATGAGGTCTTATGTTCTGTGGAATTGGTTTTCCATGGAAGGAGTAACAGAATCGTATGCAATTTCCTATCCATTTGGAGATTGTCTGTTTGGAAATAGCTTTTCCTTCCCTTCCTGTTGCATAGGCTACAAAAGTTGGTCAGTCTTTCTGCTACTTTTTGTTCTGTCCAAGTAGTAGCGTAGCTGTCTATGTACATCCAAGGTATGCAGTATTCTTTCCCCTCTGTTTTGTGGGTTGGGAAAGGTAGGTAGGTAGGTGGATTGCCTGGTTTAAAGACACTCTGGATACCACCTTAGGCATAAATGTAGGATTAGTCCTCATGGACACTCTATCTTGGTGGAAGATTAGGAAGGGTTGTACTGCCATTAAGGCCTGTAGTTCTGAAACCCTCCTTGCTGAAGTAATTGCCAGTAGGAAAGCAGTTTTCCATGACAGGTGTTGTAGATCTGCTGTTGCTGCTGGTTCGAAGGGTGATAGTGTCAACTTTTCTAGCACAAAGTTTAAGTCCCAAGCTGGTAATGGTGGTTTCCTTGGAGGTTTTACATTCTTGATTCCTCTGAGGAACTGCCTGAGCAAAGGGTGCGAAAAAACAGGTGGATCAAAGCTGTATTCTGCTGAAATAGCTGATGCATGTATCTTGATGGAGGAGTAGGACAGGCCTGAATGAAGAAGTTCGGCCAGATACTCCAGAATGTTAGGCATATCTATGTTTGACACATCTTTTCCTCTTTTAGTACTCCAAATGACAAACCTTTTCCATTTTCCAGCATAGTTCCTTCTTGTTGAAGGTCTGCATGCTTCAAGAATAATGTCTTTAACTCTTTGGGAAAGTTCTGGATTAGTTGCTGCTATGTGATGCTCCATGCAGTCAGTTGCAACGTTTTTAGGTTTGGATGTATGATGCTGTAGTTGTTCTGAGTTAACATCAAAGGCATCAGAGGTATTGGCCACATATTGTTCCGAGACATGCTCCTCAGCAGTGGGTACCAGTGTTGTCTTGGCCAGTTTGGAGCTATCAGGATTATCCTTGGACGTTCTTCCTTGATCTTTAGTAATACTTTGTGTATCAAGGGAAGAGGTGGGAATGCATATGCTGTTAGGCCTGTCCAGCTGAAGGAGAGCGAATCCACTTTCCATGCTAGTGGGTGGAATGTCCTTGTGCAGAATTTTTTGAGCTGGTGATTGAGAGGTGATGCGAATAGATCTGAGGCATTCCCCATTTCTTTGAGATGGTCTTGAAGATGTCCGGGTGCAGCTTCCATTCGTGGGCATCCGATGTGGTTCTGCTTAATATGTCTGCTAGAGTATTTTCTTTTCCCGGTACAAATATTGCCTGTAACTGGATGTTGTAGCTGAGTGCCAGGGTCCACAGCTCCAAGGTCATTCTGCATAGGGGATATGAATGAGTGCCTCCCTGTTTGTTGATGTACCACATGACTGTGGTGTTGTCTGTCCTTATCATCAACTGGCCCTCTTTGAGAAATGGTCTGAACTTTTGGATTGCCAGTTTTACTGCCAGCATTTCTTTTAGGTTGATGTGCAGGTGAAGTTGATCCTGTGTCCAAATTCCTTGCACGCATTTGTCCAGCATGTGGGCCCCCCATCCTAGGTCTGAAGCGTCTGTTGTGATGGTCTGGCTTGCTTGACATCTGCGAAAGGGTAGCCCTGGGTTTGACTGGCATGCCTGAGCCCACCATAGGAACTCCTGTTTTAAGCATGGAATTAGTGGGATTTCTGTTTCTAGGCTGTGTCTGTGTTGGGACCATAAATTCTTTAGGTACCACTGTAGTTTTCTCATATGTAGTCTGGCAAGTGGGACCAAGATTATGCATGATGCCATGAAGCCCAAGGCCTGCAGTACTTTTCTTGCTGTTAACTTGTTCAGTTTTGTTAGTGCCAAGAAGTAAAGAGGGAGTTCTTTTGTTTTTCTGTAGTTAGGAATGCCATCTGTTTTACTGTGTCCAATTCCGCCCAAGAATGTCCTTGTTTGGGATGGTATCAGCCTTGACTTTTGTAAATTGACTGTGTATCCCAGTGCTTGTAGCAAGTAAATGACCCTTTGTAAATCTGTTGTCAGCTTGCTTTTGTTGTCCCCTTGTAGCAGGCAGTCGTCCAGGTATGGGTAAATTTGAATTCCTGTAGTCTGCAATGGGCGATTACTGATGCCAGGCATTTTGTGAATACTCTGGGCAGTAGATAAGCCAAAGGGCAATGCTGAGAATTGATAGTGCTCTGATCCTGCAAGAAATCTGAGGTATCTTCTGCAGATTGGTCGAATGGGGACGTGCAGGTATGCCTCCTTGAGATCTAGAGTTACCAGCCAACACTCCTTGCCCAGCATGGGAAGAAGTTGTTGTAGGGTCAGCATTTTGAATTTTGGGACAATGATGTATGTATTTAAGGTGGACAGGTCGAGAATTGGTCTCCAACTTTTTTCCTTTCTTGGAACTAGGAATAGTCTGGAGTAGAACCCCTTTCCTTGCTCTGCTGTTGGCACTCTTTCCACAGCTCTCATGTTTGCTAACTGCATTATCTGTTGTAGAGCCTCTGTTTTTGATTTGGAGGTAGATTTGGCATTCCTCTTTTGACTGGTAAAGTGTGGAAGTGGAACCGTAACCTTGATCTATGGTTTGTAAAATCCACTTGTCTTTTGTTATATAGTGCCAGTTCTTTGAAAATAAGGTTAACTTTCCGCCTAGAGGAGCTGCTATTTGTTCCCTGGTAGGCGGATTTAGGGTTAAGTCACTGTGGTTGTGTTGATGTAGTGGCAGTGGTTGTGTCTGTGCCTCTGTTGTTACCTTGCCACTGTCGTCCTCTGTAGGCAACTCCTCTGGATTGGTTTCTGCCTCTGGAACGTCTATTCCTGCCCCTTTGAGATCTTGTGGAGTCAGGAAAGGACCAATTTTTGGCAGGCCAGTTCCTGCTAAACCTTGGTGGTTGGACCTGCAAGAAATCTTTAACCGTTTGAACAGATTTTGCCTTTTCTTCCATTTTCTTCATAACCTGCTGGGCAGGTGTACCAAACAAACTTGTCTTATCCATAGGAGCATCTAGCAACTTAGCTTTAACATGATCCGGTAAAGCTTGCTCCTTTAGCCATGCATGTCTTCTTATCACTGTGCCAGTCATGGCTGATCTAAATGAAGCCTCCAGTGCATCATAGCCACATTTTAAGGAATGGTTACTAACCTGTTGTATGTTATTTACCATTTCTAATACACATTTCTTATCAAGAGATTCATCAGTGGTTAGCTTTTAGTTAACTGATCAAGCATAAACTCTTGGTATTGTATCATGTGAAACTGACAGTGTAAAGCTCTAGCTGAGAGAGTAGCTGAAGTGTAGACCTTGGTGCCACATCAGTCTAGTGACGTTGCTTCCCTTTCAGAAGGAATAGGGTTTTTAGCTATGGTCGCTGCTACTGCCTTGGGACCCTGGGATATAGTTTCGGGTCTGCAAGTGGGGCCTTGTAAAGGTGGTGATGAGTGTCTGGCACCCTGTAAAATCTGTCTGGTTTGGCAGGGGCTGGGGTAAAGAATCTGGTGCGGAGCAGACATCATTGAAAGCATCATCCACCACAGAGAGAACAGGAGGTATAGCTAAGGGCCTGTGCTGTGGAAGGTGCAGAAAAGTCCTAAGTCTTTTCTAGAGTCTGAAAATCCTGTTGCTGCCATTGGAACTGCTCTCATGGCATGTAAGGTTTCCCAAAGGAGAATTCTTCTGGTGGGGAAGCAGCTGGAATGGATTCTTCAGCATCAGAGTCTTCAAAATTGGAGAAAGGAGCCTCTGGCTGGTCAGTTATGTCTGATTCATCGGCAGAATCATCAGAGGACACTGGCTCAGGGGGCTCTGCCCTAGGTCTCTTCTCTGGTGGCTGAGAGGCCCTGTCTGGGTGAGATTGAGATCCTCTAATTAATGAAATTAAATCTTCTGCCAGAGTAAGCATTTGAGAACTAGAGGAGGGCCTGGTTGTAGGGGTTTAACAGGCACTGTTTTAGTAGTCTTGGCTGCTTTAGCCCTGGCGAAGGCCTTAATGGACATGGCTGCTGGAGGCCTAGCAGCACCACGCTGGGGTAGAGACATCCAAGGGAATGGTGTCTGATAAATCAGTGGCAACCACCGTAGTGGATAAAATTTCTGAGGCCGATTCAAGAGTGGTAGCAGGGGCCTCAGTTGTAGAGATAGATTCAGCTGTACTTTGATCAGTTTTCTCGGTTTCGCCGAACCGAGACACTCGCGATTTGCTTAGCCATGGTTTCGCCGAAACCGCGACCGCAGTGTCGGTCTTTATCTTTGCTTTTGGCAGATTGGGTAGTCGGAGGATCCGACGGCATAATGTACGCAAAAACAGAACCGAAAAACTGTTCAGCAACTCCGACCGACGCCCAAGCCGCTCGCCGGTTGAAAGAAGCACAGGCCGAACAGGCTGCTACGTCGTGGGCTGGGCCTAAACAAGGCAGACAATAAGAGTGGAAATCTTTATGAGGTATTTGTTTCCCACAGGTTAAACAATTATTAACTTTTTCTGACATCGGCTGAGGCAAGAAAGAGTCCCCAACGGGTACTTAGCTTTAGAAGTCTTCAAGTAGTATTCGGTAGAAGTAATCTCTGGATCCGACCGACCGGCACTTGCGAACAGCTTCTGCTTCGGGCGCCACGCGGCAAGAAAGACTGAGGAAAATGGCGTCGGCTGATGCCTTTATACCCGAAGACCAACAGAGATGACGTCGGGTGAAGTGCGACATCAGCCGAAGCCGGACCCGGACTTTGGAATCCGGCCGACTGAAGGGCTGCCTGACGACAGGACAACCCAGTTGTTATGACTGCAGATGCATCCATGAAGGACATCTTTGCACGAAGAGTTAGCCACGAGTAAGAACTATTTATATGCAGATCCCGAACAGACACCAACGTGGTTAACAAGAGGAAAAACGATGCTCCCACTTGAGTTTTATCGTAAAAATTATAGACCAATAACTTGCCTTCAGACGACGTATAAACTATACACCAGAATTGATGCAGATAGAGTTTATAGTCACCGAGAAGAAAATTCAATCATGACAAAAGGGTAATAAAAGAAAGTCATATGGAACAAAGTATCACCCGTTGCTAAATAAAGTCATAATGGAGAACTGTAAAAAAGGGGAAGAAAAAACAAAGTATGGCATGGATTGACTACAAAAAAGCATTTGATAGTATTCCACATTCATCGATAAAAAGAGCGCTTAAGAGTGTATAAGACACATCCTACAATGATCGATTACATTACAGTGATCATGAAACAGTGGCAGACCACTTTGCAATTAAACCATGATACAGGATAAAACATTTAAAGGTGGTTATTCCATGGTGACTCCGTCATTGCTGCTATTCTGTTGTGCCCTTAACCCTTTAACTACTTACCAGATTAGTCCACGGCTATAATTTGGCTCCTAGAAAACAGCAAAGTGTAAAGACCTCTCATATTCTCTTTGTCAAGGATTTAAAACTGTATAGCTCATCAGATGAGGAACTGAAAGCACAATGCAAGTAGTCAAAACTTGTTCAGATTATACAAGAATGCCACTTGGTCTTGATAAATGTGCAAAAGAAAGCTTTAAAGCAGGAAAACTGCAGCACCAAGAATTCAGTTTGGGACAAGAATGTGATATACAAGAACTTGAGCAAGAGGGAGTGTATAAATATTTCAGAATTGATGCCAAGGGTCAACAATTAAAATGAACAAATGTGAGTAAAACTTAGTAAGGCATATTTTAGAAGACTAAAATTAATCCTGAAAATAGCATTGACATCTAGGAACAAAATTCAAGCTATAAATCAATTTGCTCTTCCTGTCCTAACTTACAGTTTTGGAGTGATTGGCCCCAAAACGTGTTGGATAGATTAGACAGGAAAACAAGGATGCGTCATGCTCAAATGATTTACAAAAATCAGTGCATACCAAGATTATATATTTCCATTTCCAAAGGAGGTATGGGCCTCCTTGAAATTGATTACATGTATAGATCTGCATTTGTGGGACTGCACATATACAGTGGGTATAAAAAGTGTACACACCCCTGTTAAAATGCCACATTTTTGTGATATAAAAAAAATGAGACCACAATAAATCATTCCAAAACTTTTCCCCCCTTTAATATGTGACCTATCACCTGTACAATTCAATTGAAACTTTTCCAATCTGCAGGAGGAGACGGTAGGAAATGAAGGATATGACTCCTGAAACATTTGAATGTGAATTTCATTCAGTGTACCCCTTAAGGCAAATCTCAGTTGATCTCCTAAAGTAAAAGTTGCATGAAATCAGAATTTGTTTTATACAAGTAATGGACTGAGAAAAGTTGTTTTGTTACAATTTGCGGATGGAAACTAAAAGGACCAGTTGCTGCAGCCTTCAAAAAAAGTCCTACATTTTTTTTCCAATACAAGATCTATAACAAATGTACTTGCGACCCATTTAGGAAAATAATACAAACACCATCCAAGAGAGTACGCATCTGTTAATCTAACAGATAAAGCAACTTAATGTGTAAATAGGCTTTCTTATTAAAAAGGAAAAGGGGTGGGTGGCATGGGTGCCTTAAAGGATGACTTCAACTTTCTCTTTCAAAAAGGAAATATGAAGCTGTGGGCAAAGAAAATCCCATGAGAACAAGGAAGGGTACCATGCAATAAGATACAGGCACAACAGCAGTCACAACTGGAGTGATAAGCCTCCACCAGGTGAAGGGAAAAAGAACAAATTTCTGAACTTTTAGCTTAAGATTAACAAGCCCCATTAAAAGAAGAAAAACAAGGGCAGAAGTAGTGTGTTAGTTCTAGACTTGCACTCTTCGCTGGCACTCCTGACATAAGAGAAACTACCAATGCTGTCCACAGAGCACAGCAGAAAATTTGCATTTCCTAAAAATAATCTAAAGGTCCAATTATTTCAAAATGTCATGATTTAAAGTGATTTTAATTCAATTTAACCTGACTTTAATGTGACACACAACAATAATTAAGCCAACTGCTTGCATGCACCGGTTTCTGAAGGTTCTCGTCACACCAGTTTGACTTTGTCATATGTTTTTACTTTCATTTGCATTTGTCACATAGTGTATTACATCATACAGATGTGCCGTAGAAAAGTCATTAGAACACCAACTTTAGATACAATAAAAAGTAATGTCTTTCAGCTTTTCCTGGTTAGGGGGTCACCACAGCGAAACTCCGGTCCACTAATGATTGGCAGTGGATTTTTACGGTGCCGAGTTGCCAGCCCGACACCCAACCTTCAAAGAAGGCACACCCATTCACACACACCTACTTGCATGTTAATAATCAAGCAAAAGGGCCAATAGGAAGAACTTTGCTACAGACTGCAAAGGTGGTCTTAAACGTGACCTGTCAATTGCAAACGGTCTGCTTCACACCACAAGAAAATGGGGCCTAGAACTGTACTTCTGAGCTAGAGAAAAACTAAAACAAGCAACTGTGTCACGAAGGTAAACTTAAGAGAGACTAAAACAAATGAAACGATTATGTGCAAAAGAATAAAATTAAAACTAGAAAATGCAGAGTTCTCTGCAAATTTAGGGTTCCTCTAAACTTCTCCATACAGAAAACTATCCCCAAGTCCTTCACACAGCCTAAAAAAAGACCGATACCCAGGAAGGAAGCAGCACATTCACCCGTCAGGTCACCCAGCAAAGAAGTCAACAAAAGCACCACTGCATCTAAGTATTAGATTTTATACATACCCAACATCCGGAAGCAGTACGAGACCAGCTTAAAGAAAGTTTGAATCACTTTTTAAATGAAGATCGGGTCCTCATTAAGTCCTCATGAACAGGACTTCACTTGTGTCTTCACATAAAAGCTTGTAGCAAAATACACCACAAAAAACAAGTAGAAAATATACCACAGAAATATAAATCGATTGTACCCACCCATTTCACCACCCTGGAATGAACTTATTAAACAGCTACAGAGTAGTTTATGAAACGGCTGCTGTAATTATTAGTTTTAGCTTAACATTAAGTCTTTGCTTGATCAAAAAGAGTAAATGATTTTACAAATAGGCAAATAAAGTTGCTTCAGTGTAATAATTGTTAATACAAGTGTGTTTAGATTACCACATACCTTTTCCGGCTGTAAAAATGTGCCTGCATTACACGGTGTTCTTGGGTCCCACAGTTTAACAGTTTGGTCCCAGCTTCCAGTCACTATAACGTTCACTTCTGGACAGTACTCAACACATCGAATTGGAGCTTCATGGCAACCAACAACAGACTCTGCAAAGAAAACAATCATTACAAATAAAATAATTCAACAGTTCCAGCAGTTACTTTCATCCAGGTAATCCCAAAAATTCATAAACTTGAACAAAATCAAAACAAAAATCAAAAAGAAACTGAACAAACCAGATGGCTGAAACTTGCAAACACTTAAGATCACTGCCGTTTATTAAATGAAATATTTAAAAACATACAGGTGTCAAGAATGTCATTTATTCCATCTACCAAAAATAGCAGAGAGTTTACACATCTACAAGATATGCAAACCAGTTCACTGCATGCATTTTGGGAGTGATGCATTAAATGTGACCCTGTGAAAAGGGGTCAAGATGATTTCCAAGTCCTGTGGTTAAACTGAGATCATCTTTTCCATCAAATGTCATTTGGCAAACTTCTTACTAAACACCATGCCAGGGCTACATGCTCTCTGTGCCGATGCAACTACCCCATTATGGACTGAATATATAAGCATGACAAGCCTTTGACCTTGCTTGATTGCCTTAGCAAATCAAGAAAAGTACAGTTTTGTACCTACCATAAATGTAGATGTCCGATATGCAACTGCAGTCATAACATATGGGTTGTCCTGCCTCAGGCAGCCCTCGGTCGGCCGGATTCCAAAGTCTGGGTCCGACGTCGGCTGATGTCGCATTTCTCTCAGACGTCAGAGCGGATGGAGTACATAAGCATCAGCCGACGCCATTTTCTTCAGTGTTTCTTGCCCCAGATGCCAGGTGCCCTCCAAGGAAGGCTGTAATCAAATTGGAAGACAAAAACAGGATTCCAGACAAATAAATGAGCAATAAACAGATACACCATAACAGATATCCCCAGCTAAGAGAAAAGTACAGTTTTGTACCTACCATAAATGTAGATGTTCGAAGATCCACATTGCTGCAGTCCTAACACTTGGGTAGTCCGCTGTCCCTCGGTCGGCCCGAATATCAGAGTATAAGGCTGACGTCGGTCAGGGCGCATTTGACTGACATCAGAACGTCAGGGTACAAATGCGCATGACCGACGTCATATCCTCAGTCTTCTCTTGCCCCAGATGTCAGAAGACCCTAAAGAAAAAGGTCCAAACCCATAGGCAACAGCTAAACAATCAACCAGCCTAACACCAAGAATATGTACAATATATACAATATATACAATAAACACAATATACCTCAGATGTATAACCCAACCCACACAACCGCCTCAAACTACAGAGGGGAAGGAGGGAGGGTATTGACTGCAGCAATGTGGATCTTCGAACATCTATATTTATGGTAGGTACAAAACTGTACTATGTTCTTCATCTCACATTGCTGCAGTCCTAACACTTGGGTAGAATCCCAAAGCAGAGGTAAGGGAGGATGGCTAAACTATAATGAAGCAGGAGCTGCCAGAATGCCCTGCAACACAGCAGTGGCAAACCCAGCCCTGGATTTAGAGTACAATGGAAGGTGGTAATGCCTAGAGAAGGTATGCACTGAACTCCAAGTGGCTGCCTCCAAAATATCCTTAGTTGCCACCCCCTCAAAAAAGCTGTTGAAGTGGCAGTAGCCCTAGTGGAATGAGGCCTAATCCCAGCTGGAATCTCCTTGCCATGATGGGAACAACAGAAAGCAATGCAAAATCCAATCCACTTAGAAATAGTTTGTTTTGACACGGGCTTGCCCTGAGAGCACAAAGCAAAAGAAACTAATAACTGCTGAGATTGTCTGAACCCTTTAGTTCTGTCCAAATAATATCGCAACTGCCTGTGTACATCTAAAGTGTGCAAAATCTTTTCCCCTTTATTTTGGGGATTTGCATAAAAGTAGGCAAATGAATAGTTTGGTTTAAAGCCACACTAGAAACCACTTTAGGCATAAAGGAAGGATTAGTACGTAAAGATACCCTGTCCTTATGAAAAATTAAGAAAGGCTCAACTGCCATAAGGGCCTGCAATTCAGAAACCCTTCTTGCAGAGGTAATGGCCAACAAAAAAGCAGTCTTCCATGACAAATATTTCAACTCAGCAGTCGCTGCAGGTTCAAAAGGTTGTAGAGTGAGTTTCTCCAACACAAAATTGAGATCCCAAGCAGGAGTAGGAGCTCTTCGTGGGGGTCTTAAATTCTTTGCCCTCTAAGAAATTGCTTGAACAAAGGATGAGAAAACAATGGTGGGTCACAGTCATAGTGAGCTGAAATTGCTGCAGCATGAATCTTAATAGAAGAGAAGGACAACCCTTTGTCCAATAACTCAGTAAGATATTGAAGAGCCACACTTAAATTAGGCTCAGAAACATCCAAATCCTTAGCTGCACTCCAAAACAAAAATCTCTTCCATTTATCTGCATACACTTTCCTTGTACTAGGCCTTCTAGCTTCCAAAATCACATTCAAAACTTGCTGTGGAAGTTGAGACCCTCTATGGTTTAAAACAGAATATGCCATGCTGTTAGGTGAAGAGAGTGAAGTTTGACATTGAGCAAATGGCTGTCCTCCTGGGACAACAGATGTGGAATCAAAGGCAAAGGCCATGGAGGCTTCCGACTAGACTTCTCAGTAGTGGGTACCAGTGCTGCCGAGGCCAATCTGGTGCTATCAAAATCATCCTTGGCTTGTCCTGTCTGACCTTCAGAAGTACCTTTGAGAGGAGAGGCAGAGGTGGAAAGGCATACACATGAAGATTTGTCCAACTGAAAGAAAGAGCATCCACTTTCCAAGCTGTGGGATGATACCGCTTTGTGCAAAACTTTGGCAGCTGGTGGTTTAGTGGAGAAGCGAACAGATCTATGTCTGGAGTTCCCCAGGACACTGTCAATTTCTGAAATACATGAAGATCCAGTTTCCACTCGTGGGGATCCATGATTTGTCTGCTTAACACATCTGCTAAGGAGTTCTGTGCTCCTGGCAGAAACCTTGCCTGAAGATTGAGCTGTAAACTGAGAGCAATCTCCCACAAAATCATTGCTTGCCTGCATAGAGGATAAGAATGCGTTCCCCCTTGCTTGTTGATGTACCACATGACAGTTGTGTTGTCTGTTAGAATCAACACCTGCCCTGGAAGAAGTAATTCCTTGAAAGCCATTAATGCAAACTGGACTGCTAACATCTCCTTCATGTTGATATGCAGATGTTGTAGTCTGGCAGGCCACTTGTCTTGTATCCACTTTCCATTCAGATGAGCTCCCAAGCTTTGTCTGAGGCATCTGTCGTTAAAATCTGACTCGCCTCTGGCCGGGTCACAGAGAGTCCCTTGTTTAGGTGACATACCTGAGCCCACCACAAAAATTCCTTTTGAATGCAAGGTAGTATTTGAATGACAGTGTCCAGATCCTGGCAGTGCTGTGTCCATACATTTTTGAGATACCATTGTAGCTTCCTCATATGCAGTTTGGCATTGGGAAGCACCAGAATACAAGATGCCATGAACCCTAAGGCTTGAAGGACTGTCCTTGCAGTCAGCCCGGACTGATGAGATAGTTGATGGAAGTAAAGGAAAGACTCTTTTGTTTGTCCGGGGTTAAAAGGCCATCTGGGATGCTGTATTCAGTCTCACACCCAGAAAGCACATGTCCTGAGAGGGTACTAGACTGGACTTTATTTCGGTCACAGAATACCCTAGGCATCTTAGCACTGCTATCACATATTCCAAATGATGAAGAAGCTCTTCCCTTTCTTGAGCCAGAATCAGGCAGTCGTCCAAATAAGGATAGATTTGTATTCCTTTTAGCCTGAAGAAAGCTATCACTGGAGCCAGAACTTTCGTGAACACTCTGGGCGCAGTAGATAAGCCAAAGGGCAATGCAGAGAACTGATAGTGAGAATTCCCAGCTCGAAAACGCAGATACTTCCTGCAACTTAGTCTGATAGGGACATGAAGGTAAGCCTCCTTGAGATCCAAAGTTACCATCCAATGATCTTTGCCCAGCAGAGGTAAAAGCTGCTGCAACGTCAACATTTTGAACTTGGGAATGTCCAGATAAGTGTTGAGGATGGATAAATCCAAAATTGGTCTCCACGTGTTCCCCTTCTTTGGTACTAGGAACAGGCGAGAATAAAATCCTAGGCCCCTTTCTGGCATGGGAACCGGCTGTATGGCCCCTATTTGGAGTAACAGTGTAATTTGCTTGTGAGCCTCCATTCTTTGTGGAGGAGGAATGTCTGGCATGCCTTTGAAAGGAGGCAAGGTATGGAAATAAAACCTGTAACCGTGATGTATGATAGCCAGTACCCATTTGTCTTGGGTAATCAAACTCCAATTTTCTTTGAAAAGTGCCAGCCTTCCTCCCAAAGGTGCTGCCAGGCGAGAAGGCTCTGGCAGCTGAAAAGGTAGGTCATTGGGTCTGTTTACGAAAGGACTGACCCCTGCCCTCACTCAAGACTGTGCAGGAGAACTCCTGTTCTAGGCCTCAAAGAGCGCTGACCTCTGCCCCTGGCACGTCTAGATCTAGCCCTAGACTGGGAATCATAAGAAGGATACGTCCACCCCTTAGTAGGCCAATTTCTACTAAACTTTGGAGGCTGAACCTGCAAAAATCTTTAACAGTCTGCATAGACTTAGCCTTGTCTTCCATTTTCTTTAAAACTGCCTCAACAGGAGAACCAAACAAGACATCAGATTGCAAAGGGGCATCCAAAATCCTAGTTTTAACATGGTCAGATAAATTTTGATCCCTCAGCCAGGCGTGCCTGCGAAGAACTGACCCAGTGGCAGCCACCCTAGAGGAGGCCTGTACAGCATCAAAACCACATTGCAAAGAATGCTTACCCACCTGTTCAGAAACATGCACTAAATCATGTAACTCTTTACAATCAATACCTTCCGCCAGAGCATCAACCTTAGATTTCAACTGTGAAAGCAGATAATTTTGATATTTTAACATATGAAACTGGCAATTCAAAGCTCTCATGGCTAGGGTGGAAGAAGTATAAACTTTCTTTCCTCATCTATCCAAGGCCCTGGCCTCTTTATCTGCAGGAACCGGATTCTTGACAACAGAAGCCTTAACACCCTTGGGCCCCTGGCTAACAGTCTCTGGGTCTGCCCTAGGACTCTTAAAAGATACTTATGAGCTTCAGGCACCCTGTAATACCTATCTGGTTTAACAGGAGCAGGAGGCAAGGAATCAGGATTAAGAGAAGCCTCCGCAAACACATCTTCCACCACAGTCAAAACAGGAGGTATAGCCAAAGGCCTATGCTGGGGTAAAAACAAAACTCCTAAGCCTTTTCCTGGAGTCAGAGAAGTCCTGACCTTCCCATTTAAAATGTTCTCTCATGGAGTGAAGGGTCTCTGAAAAGAAAAATCCTCAGGAGGAGAAGCAGAAGGAGTAGAATCATCCACATCAGAATCAGAATAATGAGAATACTCCTGCAAGTCTTCAGCCAAGACTCAGACACATCCAAGCCTGCTCATAATCCCCAACACTGGCTCCATCCTAGGCCTCTTATCAGGAGGGGCATAGAGCCTCTAATTAAAGTAATTAAATCTTCTGCCATTTTAAGCATGTGCTTCTTGGGCACAGAACCTGAAGAACTAGGAGTGACACCCACAGCAGCTAAACTAGACCTGCCTCTAGGAGAAGCCTTGGAAGCAGAAAGAGAGGGCCTAGACACCTTAGGAAGGGAGGGAGTAAAGTAACCTGAGAAGCCCCTGTAGCCTGACTTGCCTCCTGGGAGGCCACATCTTGTAAAAGCAGAGTTTCTCCCTGGGACTCCAGAGAGGCCTCCGTCGGAACCACCGGTTCCACTGACGCCTAAAGAACCGGCGTCCGTTCGGACGACTCCTCTAACCTAGGTTTAACAGCCTTGTCCTTGCGCTTCTTTGAGGAAGCCGGCGTCGGAGCATCCGACGGCATTTTGTAATTGCACCGCTTCCCAAAGACCAACCTGGCACAATCCAACCTCCGCTTTATAGTGCGCTTATTGAACCTAGCACAAAAGCGGCACCCAACAACGTCGTGCTCAGGTCCCAAACAAGGTATACACAAATTATGGTAATCCCTATGCGTATCTGTTTCCTACAAGAAATACAGTTATTCACTTTTTCTGACATCCGTAAACCACTGAGGCAAGAAAAACCAAAATATTCCCCAACGGGTACTTAACCAACTCTGACTTCAGTCTGAAACTCGAATTAAAATTTCAGACCGCCGAACGGCACTTGCAATACTGCTTCTGCATCGGACCATGCGGCAAAAAAGACTGAGGATATGACGTCGGTCATGCGCATTTGTACCCTGACGTTCTGATGTCAGTCAAATGCGCCCTGACCGACGTCAGCCTTGTACTCTGATATTTGGGCCGACCGAGGGACAGCGGACTACCCAAGTGTTAGGACTGCAGCAATGTGAGATGAAGAACATCAGGGATAGGAGTGGGCCCTAGGCATAGAGGGGTATGGAGGGAGGGAAAATCCGACTGCAGTTGCATATCTATCGGACATCTACATTTATGGTAGGTACAAAGCTGTACTATGTCCTTCAAGAATGCAACTGCAGTCATAACATATGGGTAGAATACCATAGCTTAGCTGGGGGAGGAGGAATGCTCTAGGAAAAAGATGGTGTGGCAATCAAACCCTGCAGGACTGCCGAAGCAAAGCCTGCTCTGGATCTGGAGTATAGAGGGAAATTGTAGTGTTTGGAGAATGTATGCACGGAGCTCCATGTAGCAGCTTCTAGAATGTCCTTAGTAGGCACCCCTCTTAAGAATGCTGTAGAGGTGGCTGTAGCTCTGGTGGAATGTGGTCTGACATTGGCTGGAACAGTCTTTCCATGAAAGGAATAACAGAATCTGATGCAATGTCCAATCCATTTTGAAATAGTCTGTTTTGAAATTGCTTTTCCTTGGAGTGCAGGGGCGTAAGCTACAAAAAGTTGTTCAGACTTCCTACTGGTCTTGGTTCTGTCCAGGTAGTATCGAAGTTGTCTGTGAATGTCCAAGGTATGTAACAGTCTTTCCCCTTATTCTCAGGATTGGGGAAGAAAGCAGGCAGATGAATAGCTTGATTTAAAGAAACCCTAGATACCACCTTTGGCATAAAAGTAGGGTTGGTCCTTAATGAAACCCTGTCTCTGTGGTAAATTATGAACGGTGGTATTGCCATTAGGGCCTGTAGTTCCGAAACCCTTCTTGCTGAGGTAATTGCCAACAGGAAAGCTGTCTTCCATGAGAGAAATTGCAAGTCAACTGAAGCTGCTGGCTCAAATGGAGGTAGAGTCAGTTTTTCTACGACAAAATTGAGGTCCCAGGCTGGCACTGGAGCCTTTCTTGGTGGCTTAATGTTCTTGATTCCCCTGAGGAATGGCCTTAGCAAAGGATGTGAAAAGACAGGCGGATCAGTGTTATATCTAGCTGAAATAGCTGATGCATGTATCTTTATGGAAGAATATGAGAGTCCATTCTTTAGCATATCTGCCAAATATTCCAGGATGAGTGGGATGTTCAATAATGATGCATCATGTCCCTTGCTGGTATTCCAAATGCTGAATCTCTTCCATTTTGCTAAGTAAACCTTTCTGGTGGATGGTCTTCGAGCCTGTTAGTATCCGCTGAACTTCCTTGGAGAGAGATAGGTTGAGGTTATTCATGGGATCTCCCAGGCTGTTAGCTGCAGTGTCTGAAGGTTTGGATGCACTGTTTTGAAGTTGTGTTGAGTCAAAAGTAGAGGCCATTGGGGAAGGGCCCACTTCTTGGTGTGACATATGCTCCGTAGTAGTAGTGGATACCAGTGTTGTCTTGGCCAGTCCGGAGCTATTAGGATCCCCTTGGGTCTCTCTGCTTTGATCTTTAGTAATACTGAGGTCATCAGTGGCAGAGGTGGGAATGCATAGATTTTTAGGAAGTTCCAGTTGAATGAGAGAGCATCTATTTTCCAAGCTTGTGGATGGTATGTCCTTGAGCAGAATTTTTGTAGATGATGGTTGAGGTGAGAGGCAAATAGGTCTACTTCTGGCCTGCCCCATGTCGAAGTGAGCTGTGTGAAGATCTTCGGATGTAACCTCCACTCGTGTGGATCTGTGAAATTCCTGCTTAGGCTGTCCGCCAGCACATTGTCTTTGCCTGGAACAAACTGGGATTGTAACTGAATGTTTAGGCTCAGTGATTTTTCTCAAAGATGCATTCTCAGTCTGCAAAGGGGGTAAGAATGGGTGCCCCCTTGCTTGTTTATATACCACATCACAGTGGTGTTGTCTGTCCGTATCAGTAAATGGCCTTGCTGAAGTTGGTGTTGAAAGACCTCGATGGCATGCATTACTGCCAGCATTTCCTTTTGGTTTATATGCAGATGCGTTTCCTTAGGAGACCATTGTCCTTGTATACACCTGCCTTCCATGTGCGCCCCCCATCCAAGGTCTGAGGCGTCTGTGGTCATGGTCCGTGTTATCTGTGGTTTTTTGAATGACATACCTGTGTTTGCCTGGCTTACCGAGGCCCACCATAGGAATTCCTTTTGTAGGCATGGAATGAGCGGTATGGTTGTCTCTAAGTTGTTGCTGTGCTGAGACCATAGGCTTTTTAGGTACCATTGAAGCTTTCTCATGTGTAGTCTTGCTAATGGAACCAGGAGAATGCAGGATGCCATGTAACCCAGGGCCTGTAGGAATCTCCTTGCAGTCATCTGGGTAAGTTTTGCCAAACCTTTGAAATAATGAGTCAACTTCTCTTGCTTGTCTTCTGTTAGGTAAGCCATTTGAGAGGCTGTGTCTAATTTGGCTCCTAAGAAGATTATTTGCTGGGATGGCTGAAGTCTTGACTTTTGGAAGTTGATTGTGTATCCCAGAGCTTGAAGTAATCGTATGACATAGTCCAAGTTTTTTGTCAACATCAATTTGTCGTCCGCTTGTATGAGGCAGTCCAGGTATGGGTAGATTTGGATCCCCTGGAGCCTGTAATGAGCAATTACTGAAGCCAGGCATTTTGTGAATACTCTGGGCGCAGTAGATAAGCCAAATGGCAATGCTGAGAATTGATAATGCTCTGGCCCTGCAAGAAATCTGAGGTATCTTCTGCAGCTGTGTCTGATAGGGACATGCAGGTATGCCTCCTTGAGGTCCAGAGTAATCAGCCAAGACCCCTTGCCCAGCATGGGAAGGAGTTGCTGTAGAGTCAGCATTTTGAACTTTGGTACTATGAGAAAGGTGTTTAATGCGGACAAATCCAGTATTGGTCTCCATTGAGATTCTTTTCTTGGAACAAGGAACAGTCTTGAGTAAAACCCCTGGCCTTGTTCTTGTTGTGGAACTCTTTCTATTGCTTTCATCGAGTCAGCAGAGAGATTTGCTTGATAGCCTCTGCCCTCTGGTTTTGTGGTAGGTTTGGCATGCCTTGTTTTCTTGGTAAGGTATGAAAATGGAACCTGTAACCTCGGTCTATAATGTCCAAAATCCATTTGTCCTTTGTCAATCTGTGCCAATTGTCTGCAAACAGAGATAATTTCCCGCCCAAGGGAGCTTCTATTTGTTCCCTGGTAGGCGGAAGTAGAGAAAAGTCATTGAGATTGTGGCTGTGGGGCAGGTGAAACCCGTGTCACTTCTTTGGTTTGCTGGCTGCCATTGTCGTCCCCTATAAGGACCTCTGTATTGTCCTCTTCCTCGGCCACGTCTGTTTTTACCCCTTTGAAATTTTTCAGGGTTAGGAAAGGACCAGTTTTTTGAAGGCCAATTCCTACTGAATCTGGGGGGGTTGAACCTGGAGGAAATCTTTCACCGTCTGAACTGATTTTGCTTTTTCCTCGATGGACTTTAACACATCCTTAGCATTAGCACCAAAAAGCTTGTTCTTTTCCAAAGGTGCATCCAGAAGTTTTGCCTTTACATGCTCTGGTAGAGGTTGATCTTTTAACCATGCATGTCTACGAATGACTGCCCCTGTCATAGCTGCCCTACATGAAGCTTCCAGTGCATCATATCCACACTGCAGGAAGTGATTGCTTACTTGCTGAGAGTTATATACAGCTTCCTGCAAAGACTTCCTGTCTAAAGGATCAGGAGAGGCCAATGTTTTCTGTAAATCTTCTAACAGGAAATCCTGATATTGTAACATATGAAAAAGGCAATTCAAAGCTCTCATAGATAAAGTAGTGGAGGTGTAAACCTTTTTACCCCATCTCTCTAATGACCTAGCTTCCCTGTTGGAGGGCAAAGGATTTTTAGAGGTGGAAGCTGAAACACCTTTAGGTCCCTGAGAAATAGTTTCCAAATCAGCAGTATGGGCCCTGAATAAATGGGAATGTGTTTCTGGGACCCTGTAATACCTGTCTGGCTTGGCTGGAGCAGGAGGAAGAGAATCAGGGGTAACACTAGAGAGTCAGAATATAAATCATCCAAAACATCAAGCACAGGAGGAATAGCTAAGGGCCTGTGCTGGGGCTTTTTAAGGAAAGTTCGAAGGCGCTTTCTGGAATCAGAATATTCCTGGCCTTGCCACTTGAAATGTTCCCTCATGGTATGCAGAACTTCCCCAAAAGAAATATCCTCAGGAGGGGAGGCCGAGGGGATGGAATCCTCTGCATCCGAGTCCTCATAGGTCGGGAAGAGCTCTTCCTGGCCATCTGAGTGGACAGAGTCCTCAGAATCTTCATCTGAAGGAATAGGGTCAGAGGGTTCAACCCGGGGCCTTTTATAAGCAGGAGGCTGAGATCCTCTCAGGATGGGCCTGTGAACCTCTAATCATAGAAATTAAGTCAGCAGCCATAGTCATAATTTGTGTCTCTGGAGTAGGCTGAGGTAAGGCTTTAGCAGTAAGATGCTTGGTCTTGCTGGCTGCCTTAGCCCTAGTGTAGGCCTTAATAGACATGGCCATAGGAGGCCTGGCAGCTCCACGTGCAGGAGTGACCTTATCTACAGCAATGGTCTCGGGCATTTCCTCGGTTTCGGTATCCGGAGGAAAATCAATAACTGGCGGAGTGATATCCGGAATCGGAGTCGTCGGTAATGCGGTGTCTTCGGTTCGGAGCGGTGGATTAACCGTCTCAGGGGGAACCGGAGCACTCACGGTAGGTTTTGGCGTGGAGTCGGTGGTAGACGCGGGCCGAGGAGGTCGGTCCCGGTCTTTTCGCTTCTTGGGAGTTTGCGATGTCGGAAGTTCCGACGGCATTGTATAAGCAAATTTTTCGCCGAAAAAATCTTCAGCGAACTCCGCCCGGTGCCTGAGAGTGCGCTTGTTGAAGCGAGCACAGGCTACACAGGCTGAGACATCGTGGTCTGGGCCAAGGCAAGGAAGACAGTAAGAGTGGAAATCCTTATGAGGTATTTGTTTACCACAAGAAAGACAATTGTTAACTTTTTCAGTAATTTCTGACATCGGCTGAGGCAAGAAAATGTCCCCAATGGGGTACTTAGCTTTTTTGATGACTTCGGAATCGAAGAATACAGGAGCTGACCGACCGGCACTTGCGAACTGCTTCTGCTTCGGGCACCGCGCGGCAAGAAAGACTGAAGAAAATGGCGTCGGCTGATGCTTATGTACTCCAGCCACTCTGACGTCGGAGAGAAATGCGACATCAGCCGACGTCGGACCCAGACTTTGGAATCTGGCCGACCGAGGGCTGCCTGAGGCAGGACAACCCATATGTTATGACTGCAGTTGCATTCTTGAAGGACATCAGCAATAACGATAACCCCTACAGTGCTAACAAATAAAAGTTCATATCTGATCTACAAGAAACTCACAGCAACCAAAGCAGGAGAGAAAGAGGATACCTACACATAAGGTGATGGTGACAGGATGTTACTGACAGACCAAGGAGGATTCCCCCACATATATAATATAAAGACTTTACTTATTTTATGTCAGTTCACTTGGCATAGAGGGATAAAGCCCTGACTATAATTAGACTTCAGTTAGCAGCTCTGGCATTTGCAGGAGCTGGTACAAGAGGGACAGGAATGAACAGGACTGAGTCATCTCATCTCTCACAGCGGAAAGTGAGGTACATGCCAAGCACACTCATTTTCCCTGGTGGAGACAACAGAAACTGTACAAGGTGTGCTCATTCCAGGAGGCAGGATCGCAGCGCGCTTACATAATCCATAAAAAAGTCTTGACAGTCCTGCATTGTACCACTGCATGCTGTTATGAAGAATGCTCACCAGGCATGTGTAGTATGTTCAGGCCATGTGCAAAAAAAAACAAGTGCTAGCATGCAATGTTGCTTAGAAGGTGACTATCTCCCCTAACTTTTTGGGAGGTTCCCCAATTCCCTTCCCAACCCACCAAGACAGCCCAACTTACTGGGCGAGTACATAACGAAGAGGTGTCTCTCCTTCCTATACATTTGGTGACCCCCACTGGGGAAGGACATACCAGACAAGAAAGAGAGGGGGTCACCAAGCAGCTGATAGCTCTGGTGCAGAAACCAAAAACATAAATATAACATCTACTTTATCTAACAACTGGTTAAACCTAAAACACTAACCCACTAAAAACCAAGGTTCAAGAGGTGAACCCAAAAGCAAAGCAGTAATGCCTGGCAAAGGTAAGCAAATGACTTCACCATTAGTGTAGATGCATGCAAAGAAGGTATCCTTAAAGGAAGCAGCCAGATGGCAAAGGTTAGCTTGCCAGCTTTAAGTCCTTACTTGTCTGGAGCAAAAGTGATGAACAGTGGTTCCACTTTCTAAACATGCTCTCAATTAAAGGAAAGCCTGAGTTGACTGTCTATGTCCAAAAAGTGAAAGGCTTTCTTCCTGGGTTTTGCTCTAGCAAGGAAAAAGGAAAATAGAGAGTAGCTCAAGAACAATTCAAAAAACACTTCAGAGGGTGAGTGTGGCTTAAACCTTAGAGGCATCTTATCTTTGTGAAAGACATGACAAGGCTCCCCATATAAGGGCCACAAGCTCTGAAATCCTGTGGGCAGAAGTTTTTGAACACCAAAAGGACAGGGTTTGCCAATAGACAATCTTCTGTGTCACCAAGTCAGCAGGCTCATACGGTGGACAAGTCTGTCAAGTATGAGTTCTGTAGCAGTCCTTTTTGGAAGTGCTTGACAAGCTGGTGTTGGCTATAATCTTGCCTTCAAGTTCATGCAAAAAATATCAGACACATAATATCAGACACATGGGCCGTGACCACGCAATGACAGAGGACATGTTCTGACAAAGGCCCACTTCAACCAAGTGCCAGATATAGGGACGGATTATCTGCAAATTAAATGACAACAGTAGTAGAAAAAACTGTTCTGTTAGTCTAAGAACCAAATAAAAACTGGAAGGGTATACAGTGGCTATAAAAAGTGTACACACCCCTGTTAAAATGCTAGGTTTTTTGGGATATAAAAAAATGAGACCACAATAAATCATTTCAAAACTTTTCCCACCTTTAATGTGACCTATAACCTGTACAATTCAATTGAAAAACAAACAAATTTGTTACAGGAAAAAATATAAAAAATAAAAAGTGTACAATATGCTAGTTGCACAAGTGTGCACACCCTTAAACTAATACTTTTTTTGAAACATTTAATTTAAATAACATTTAACTATTTAATTACAGCACCATCTTCTTGGGTACACACCTGCCATCAATTGAAGAGACTCAGATTAGCCCCAAATAACGTTCAGCTGTCCTAGTAGGATTTTCTTGACATTTACCCAGTTGCCTGCTACAGCAAAAGCCATGGTTCACAGACAGCTTACAAAGCATCAAAGGGATCTCATTGTTGAAAGGTATCAGTCAGGAGAAGGGTACAAAAAATGTTCCAGAGCATTGGATATAACATGGAACACAGTGAAGACTGTCATCAAAAAAGTGAAGAAAATATGGGATAACAGTGATGTTGCAAAGAACTGGACGTCCATCCAAAATTGATGAAAAGACAAGATGAAAATTGGTCAGGGAGGCTGCCAAGAGACCTACAGCAACACTGAAGGAGCTGCAGGAATTTCTGGCAAGAAACTGGTTGTATACTACATGTGACAATCTCCCATATTCTCCATATGTCTGAACTATGGGGTAGGGTTGCAAGACGGAAGCCTTTTCTTACACAGAAAAACATCCAGGCCCGGCTAAAATTTACAAAACAATACATCAAGTCTCCCAAAAGCATGTGGGAAAATGTGATATGGTCTGATGAGACCAAGGTTGAACTTTTTGCCCACAATTCCAAAAGGTACGTGTGGCACAACAAACACACTTCGTATCACTAAAAGAACACCATCCCCATAGTGAAGCATGGTGGTGGCCGTATCAAGTTTTGGGTTGCTTTTCTTCAGCTGGAACTGGGGCTTTAGTTAAGGTGGAGGAAATTATGACCTGTTCCAAATACCAGTCACTTTCGGCCCAAAACCTTCAGGCGTCTGCTAGAAAGCTGAAAATGAAGAGGAATTTCACCTTTCAACATGACAATGATCCCAAGCATACATTCAAATCAACAAAAGAATGGCTCCATCAGAAGAAAATTAAAGTTTTGGAATGGCCTAGCCAGAGCCCAGTCCTAAATGTAATAGAAAATCTGTGAGGTGACCTGAAGAGGGCTGTGCACAAGAGATGCCCTCACAATCTGACATATTTGGAGCTCTTTTGCAAGGAAGAGTGGGCAAATATTGCCAAGTCAAGATGTGCCATGCTGACTCCTACCCAAGAAGACTGAATGCTGTAATTAAATCAAAAGGTGCTTCAACAAAACATTAGTTTAAGGGTGTGCACGCTTAAGCAACCGGCTTATTGTACTTTATTTTTTATATGGTTTCCCCTAGCAAATTTGTTTTTCAATTGACCCATACAGGTTATAGGTCACATTAAAGGTGGGAAAAGTTTTGAAATTATTTATTGTGGTCTCATTTTTTATGTCACAAAAACCTGGCATTTTAACAGGGGTGTGTACACTTTTTATATCCACTGTATCTGTTGAGAAGAAAGCTACCTAGCATCTTCAATACCCTCTGATACGCTAACTAACCCATCTAGCAGAATCATAGAGCTTGATTTCTGATCTAGAGCTCTCAGGTGGAACAGGCTGTTGACAATTGTGGAAAGGCAACCTTTGTAAAGAGTGGAATAGATTTATGTACTGCCAAGATTCTGATATCTCAAACCATGCCTTCTTGTGCTCACAAAACATAACAAAATAGTTTTTGGTGTTTTCCCTCGAGATTTGGGATAAACTATGCAATTAATAGGAAAAGCAGCAAGATGCAACAGTAAACGATATAACTTTACAATGAGAGAGAGACACACACACACACACACACACACACACACACACACACACACACACACACACACACACAAAAGCATAGCAGAAAAGCTAAATAAACTGAGAATAAACCTCTATGATGCCACTGGATTGTTAACTGACTCAGACAGGATGCAGGAAATCAAAATAGGGGACATGATGTTATCTCCACAAGAGACCAGTCACCAGTGCAGTTCGCCCAGGGTTCTGTGATGGCGCCTCTCTTACTTGGCATTTACTTCTCTGAAGTAAAAGCAAATATCAAAAGTTCTGATGGTTTGTAGAGTGCAAACATGGAGCAGTCAATGAATCCCCAAATGACTTGGCTATCCTGCAGGAAGGTTTCTCCCAAATAAATACACAGACACACACACACACACACACACACACACACACACACACACACACAGATATCAGAAAAGCTAACACACACACACATATAGCAGAAAAGCTAAATAAACTGAGAATAAACCCCTAGGACACCACTGGATTGTTAACTGGCCCAGACAGGATGCAGGAAATCAAAATAACGGACAGGACATTATCTCCACAAGAGAGACCAGTCACCAGTGCAGTCCCCCCGTGGTTGCGCCTCTCTTACTTGGCATTTACTTCTCTGAAGTAAAAGCCAATACCAAAAGCTCTGACAGTTTGCAGAGAAGTGCAAACTTGGAGCAGTCAATGAATCCCCAAATGACTTTGCTATCCTGGAGGAAGGTTTCCTCCCAAATAAATAACCGATGACAAAATCATGGACTGAAACTAAATGCCAAAAAAATGCCTTACTGTATCCTTTGGGAAGTCATCTATTCTGGGGAACTACCACACTGACAATATGATCCTTCGAATTAACCCAGTTGTTCTGGATATGGGAACGTATGTGGATAGTGACAACTTTCAACCAACATGTGTCCATTGTCATAAGAAAGTCCTTTTATATTGCAGAGCTTATAAACAAAGGGATTGTATCTAGATCTGGTGATGTCATTGCCACCCTTTACTTGGCTCTCATTAGGTCAACTGTCGAGTATTATGCCAACCTTGGCATGCATCTGTCCAGACACATGCAACAACTGGAATGCCCATACAGAGGTCTTCCTAAAAATGATACAAGGCCTCAAAATCCTGCCCTGTCACTGTACTCTGTATTTTACAGAATTCTAAGAGATGACCTGTATCTAGCACACAAGGTATCCTCTGACCCAATACCGATGACTCTTCCTCAATCTTGACTTCCCCACATAAGCATTTACTCTAGGAGTTTTTATATATGGAAGAAAACACTAACGTAAATAGGGTGCAGCAGCCCTGCTCCTAGGAAGGAGTATGCAATGGGTATACATAACCCTAGCTCACTCCCATACAAGAAATGCATGACTACCTGCCTGCCCAGACTTATTTCTGGCAAGCAAATCTATGGGAATCACAGCCTCCAACATCTACTAAATGGTGTTCCACCAATGACAAATACCAGAGCTGGTGGCAGCCACAACAACTATTTCCACATTCCCAGCAACTACTCTAGTAACAAGTGGTAGGTTCTGATCACTGCCGTTCGGCTTGGCAACATGTGCTGGGGATGGTCAATTAGTTATCCCAATTTGTTTACAACAGTAGTCATGGTCTGGACTGACACCATTGGAATGAAAAGCATCAACACATTACTGTGAAGCAGATGATAAATGACATCAGAGAGCAAACAACCTACACTTTGAAGTGAAACCGCAAAGCAGATTCTGTGTCTATCACTGGGGCAAGCACTCCAGTTGAATTTAGATTGGTGTGTGTGTACGCACGCGCACATGTGTGTGGAGTGGGGGGAGACAAAGTAAAGAAATTCTTGTACTTAATCCAAATAAACAGGCAAGTCCACCATTAAAGTAGCAAGAACTTTTCATAATTTGTTTGGGTTCTACAATTTTAGATGGAGAAATGCTTACAAATGAGGCTTTTAATAGCAAACAAAAGCAAGCATGATGAGGCATTCATCTCTGTTTAGGCCACACCCGAATATTCTGCTGACCCTCCCACACATTTAGTTTTCAGACTAAACATGGTCTTCAAAACATCCTGAAAACTATTACATCAGTAATAATGCTTAACTGAGCTGCAGTTTTACAACTTTTACAGTTCGTGTGATTTACCTTGATCAGTGTTCAGGTCATGTGACTTTAGCTGCAAGTCTAAACCTCCACTCCAGGAATGAGTTGGATCCTTAAGGGGATGAAGGGAAAGAAAAAAATAGTTAATGAGCAGTTTCATACATCCTCGTACATTTGGTAAAAAAACAGAAACAAAATAATGCTTTCACTTATGCTGCCAATAAAACTTTCAGAATAATTCATATTAATAAATACTATTTACTGCAAAGTAAGAAAGAAAAGTATATGAATGAATATCCCAATGAAAGAACACTATACATACATGTGCATGTACATATTCACACATTATATGGATCTACTTTAGAAGATACAGTATATGGTCGTGATAATGACCAAAATTTTGAAAACTCGAACTGTTTGCACTGAGACAGCAGAATTTGCCTTTTTCCCTACTGCAGTGCGATATCAGAGATGGTACAGTATATATAATTAGCAGAGTGGCTTGCTCCCTTGCAAAAAGTAAAGCTGTGTAAAATCTTACCATAGCAGTAGATGTCCTACTTCTCACGGTTATGTATTTACTCAAGGGAGAGTACAAAAGCTACTGGGAAGTGTGGGGGAGGAGGAAAGCACAGAAGAGCCCTCCACAAACCTATGACGGATGGGCCTGGGAAAACACCATAGAAATGACATCCAACTTTTAATGTTTGGTAAAAGTGTTAACAGAAGAGCAAGTAGCAGCTTCCTAGATGGATATAGTATCCAGACCCTTGAAAAAAGCACCAGAGGAGGCCACACCCTAGCAGAATGAGTACTAACAGAAGGGGAAAGCTGCTTGCTATGGAAAGAAAAGCAAAAAGAAATAGGCTTAGAAATTCAAAAGCATACATGTGTGTTTGCTTAAAGACAGCCAAACTCAATTTTCTGGCATAAAATGAAAAAGTGGCTCAGATTTCCCGCTATGTTTCGTCTCATCCAAGTAGTATCTGAGCTATTTATGTAAATTCAAGGTGTGAAGAACACTCTCGCTACTATTCTGTGGAGAAAGGAAAAAAACAAAAGATTTTAAAGACAAATCTTTAACCACCTTGGGCATAAAACAAGGACTGGTACTCTGAATATGCAAAAAGGTGCACCATCACACTATACCAACATGTAAACAGCAGTATAGATGCAGATGTACCTCACAGAAACAAGTGCAGGGCAAACCCTAGAAACAAGCCCACATGGCAGAACCATAATATTAACAAGCTTTATAATAAAAGGAAAATAATTTTGACTAAAAGTATAAATAATAATTCCCAAAATATCACAGCCCTTGCCACTGAAACAAACTCAGGAGCTTAATAAAATCCACCAAAGCAAAGTTTGAGACTAATATATCTACCCAAGTGAGTCACAAGGTATTTTTTATAGTTATGTTTGTACTCTCAAAATCTCACAATGCAGCAATGCGCTGAGCTGATTATGAAAACTGTTGCCCACACTGAGGCTGAAAATAGGGCTAAATTAACTGCAACTTTACCTCTCTCCTCCATCTATTCCTCAAGATACACCTCCATCTATTCCTCAAGATACACCTAAAACTGTCTCACCTCCAGCTATCACACAAGACAAAGTCCAAAAAGTGCCATCAAAAAAACAAATACTGCATCAATGGGTGTAGACAATATCCCTTGATGCTTTTTAAATAGTATGAAGCACAATTTAGCCAAACCCCAAATCTGTTCAATCTTAGCTTCCATGCAGATTTTGTAACAAGTGAAACGAGAAAAGCTATAGTCATTTCCCTGCATAAGGTAGAACCTTCCACAAACCCAGGCAATTACAGACCTAAAAGTCTGACCAGCCTCATTTGCAAAGCCACAGAGAAACTCAGGGGATCTCCAAACACTGAACCAGTTTGTTTGGATTCATCAAGAGCAGGTCATGCGTACAAAACCTGGTGGATTTTTTGAAAGGTCACCAAAGCAACGGATAAAGGCAAAATGGTACACATTGCGTACCTCAACTTTGCAAAAGATTCTGACACGATTCCCCAAACAGGCATAGTAGAAAAGCTAACTAAATTGGGAATAAACCCCTACGTCACCCACTGGGTAGCCAACCAGCTCAGACAGAACGCAGACAGTCAAAATAGGGAATGTTACCTCCACAAAGAGACCAGTCACCAGCCCCCTAGGGTTCTGTGCTGGGACCGCTCCTATATGACATCTACTTTTCTGAAGTAAGAGTCAATGCCAAACGGTTCTGGCTGACTAAGTTTGCAGATGACTGCAAGCTAGGAGCAGTCACTGAATCCCCAAATGACTTAGTCATCCTACAGGAAGGTTTGTCTCAAACAAATAACTGGTGTCAAAATCATGGTCAAACTAAATGTTGCCAAAAAAAGCATTACTGTACCCTTTAGAAAGTCTTCTGCCCTAGGGAAGTACTACACTGGCAATATGCCCCTAGGAGTTGATCCAGTTGTTCAGGACTTGAGAACTCGTGTGGTCAGTGACATAACTTTTGACCAATGTGTATATTTTTGTAAGAAAGTTCTTCTATATTTGCACAGTTTATAAATAAGGGATTGTGAATAGATGTATGGATGTCACTGTCCCCCCTTCACTTAGCTCTCATTTTGCCAGTCACGGAGTATAATGCCCCCTTTGGTATGCATCAGTCTAGACATATGCAACTGGAACAGCCACAGAGGTACTTCACTAAAAGGATACTGAGCCTAAACGACATGTCATGCATGGTCTGGCTCAAAGCCCAATCAATATAGTCTGTATCCTACAGACTGCTGAGAGGCTACCTGTGCTTGGCATACTAGGCATCCTATTACCACTTACTGATGGATTTACTGCACATCAGCAAGTTAAATGGTATCAGAAATAATCAGTTTAGGGATCTAAACCTCTTCTGCAACATCAACAAAATGGTTTGGAGGGACAGGTATATTTCACAGAGGATACTGCTGCTGAGAAACAGACTCCCCATCCACATGAAATAAAGTTTATCCCTGTCCATTTTACAAGTGCAAACTTAGATCTATGAATGAGAGACTAAAAACTTATTCCAGGACTGCTCTCCTCTACTGCTAATGGAGAGATGCAGATCCTAAATGCTTTATCCCATGCACAGGTCCCCTCAAATTATCTATGGTATGATCCCAGTTAGTCTCATTAGGAGTAATATATAAATTTTGACCATGGGATGGCCAATCTATAACCAGATGGGATAGGTTATTTCGAGCACAAAAAATAAACTGACTGGGCTTAAAATGGCCCACAAGGGCAGCTAGCTAAATGCTTACCTATGGACACCATCTCCTTGTGAAAAGCTACAAATGGAGAACCACCATGAGTGCTTGAAGTTCAGAGACCTTTTTGGCAGAAGTATTAACTACAAACAATACAGTCTTCCAAGTGCAATGTTATAGAGAAGAAACTGCAGGCTAAAAAGGAGACAGTCAATTTCTCAAGAACAAAATTAAGGCTCAAAACAGGAGGAGGAACAGGCTTTCTTGGAGGCCAAACATTAATGCCTTTTAGAAGGCACAAAGGTGGATTCAGAGGCAGACAAGCAGAAATGAACTTTAATAAATGAATATGCCAAACCAGAATTGAGCAACTCACACAAATAAAGGATAGTAGGAATCTGCACAGAAAAAAGCTCCCTCTCATGCTTGAGATACAAAATAGAAAACTTCTTCTATTTAGTCACATATGATTTTCTAGTAGAAGTTTTCTGGCCTCCAGCAAAACCTGAAGTACATCCTCAGACAATTGGTGCCTGAAAGGAATCCAACCCTATCACCTCAGGGGTCAATGGAAAGGTGGGCAAGAGAAGGTGAAAGAGATCTTTTGTCTTGTGTGAGAAGATCCATCCTGTGAGGTAACTTGGGATGATTGCTCCTGAACAGATGAAATAAGAAAGGGAACCAGTGCTGTGTAGCTCAAAAGGGAGTCATCAGCAAGATTTTGATTATGTACCACATAATCTTGTAAAAGACTTTTGGTAATACAGGAAGAGGGGGGACAGGCATATAGAAACATCCCCTTCAAAAAAAAAAGAAGGTGATATGGCATCTACTTTCCAAGTCGGAGGAATTGGTACGCTGGAATAGAACTGGGGAAAGTTGTCTGCTCAGAAGGGAGGCAAAAAGATCTACCTGAGGAGTATACCAACTATGTACAATGTCCAGAAACACCTCCTCGTGAAGCATCTATTCATGAGTATTTGTCCTGGACCTGCACAAAGTCTGCCATCAGACTGTGCTCTGAAGAAATGTAAACTGCCTGAAGAATCAAGTGATGGCATACTGCAAAATCCCAAGCCTGAAGAACCAGCCTGCAAAGAAGGCAAGATTTCTTGCCCACTTGCTTGTTGATATACAATACGACTATGGTGTTGTCGGTTAAAACCTTTAGATGACCTGGATCCCAAGTGAGTAAAAGCCTGTAGAGCTAGGAGCAGAGTCCTCACCTCATTGATGCTGATGTGGTCTGACAGTTGTTGATGGGACCAAAGACCTTGGACTTTTAGGTTGTTGGAGGAGGCTCCCTAACAATAAACAGAAACATACATGTACAGATCCCAAGTAGGGACAGCAACCTGAAAAGGCAGACCTGGATTCAGGGGAAAGCTGGTGAATCCATCAGCAGAGCTCAAGCTTGAGAGAGAGAGGAACCAGAAACTCCAGTGGGTTGCAGTGCTGGGGCCAAACAGTCTTGAGATACCACTGAAATTTCCTCATGTGGAGTTTGGCAAAAGGAAAGTACAGTTGTGTACACTTGCCATAAATGTAGATGTTAGAGTGTATTCACTGTTGCAGTCATCACATTTGGGTTATCTGCTTGCAGTAGCCCTCAGTCGGCCTGATGTCTTGGGTCCTGCGTCTGTTGATGTCTCATCTTCCGTGACGTCAGGTATTCAGGGGGTTAAAGCATGCAGCTGACGCAATTACATCAGTTTTTCTTGCCCCAGATGTCAGGTGCCCCCCTAATGGGAAGCAATTAAATTATATATATAATTTTGCAAATACACCAAAAAGCTTTTAAGCATAAAGCGTAAAGGAGAGTAGAGGTATAGCCAAAAGAAGCCGGGGGGTTGGAGGGAGGGTAACTACGACTGCAACAAAACATACATTCTAACATCTAAATTTATGTAAGTGTACACAACTGTACTATGTTCTTCGTGTTTCACTGTTGCAGTCATCCATTTGGGCAGATTCCCACAGCTAAGGATTTGTGGAGGAATTTAGATAGCATTAAAACCAGCTATAAGGCCCTGCAAGTCTGCAGTGGCAAAGCCAGCTCTGGATTTAGAGAAAATTGGCAAATGGTAATGCTTGGTGAAAGTATGTACAGAACTCCAGGTGGCAGCTTCTAGGACATCTCTAGTAGGGACACCTCTGAGAAAGGCTGTAGAGGTAGATGCAGCCCTGGTTGAATGGGGTCTAATCCCCTGTGGGATAGGTTTTCCATGGTGCTCATAGCAGAAATGAATGCAAAGGCCTATCCACTTAAAAATGGTTTGTTTGAAATAGCCTTCCCCTCTGCCCCTGCAGCAAATGCCACCAGCAGCTGTTCAGATTTCCTTTGAGGTTTAGTCCTGTCCAAGTAAAATCTAAGTTGTCTGTGCATAAGGAGTGCTGCCTCCGTTCCCCTTTGTTGTGTGGGTTAGAAAAGAAGGTTGGCAAATGAGTGCCTTGATTAAGAGCCACAACTGGATACCACCTTGGTCCCGAAGGATACCCTGTCCGCATGAAAGATGATGAAAGGCTCCACTGCCATAAGGGCCTGTAATTCAGATACCCTTCTTGCTGAAGAGATAGCTAAAAGGAAAGCGGTTTTCCAAGAAAGGAATTTTAACTCTACACTTGCAGCTGGCTCAAAAAGGAGGAAGAGTGAGTTATTCCAATACAAAGTTAAGGTCCCAGGCTGGAGATGGGGCTCTTCTGGGTGGTCTTAAGTTTTTGGCCCCTCTGAGTAACTGCTTGAGCGGTGGATGAGAAAAGAGGGGGTGGTTCTGTGTTGTAATGAGCTGAAATGGCTGAGGCGTGAATTTTGATGGCGGAAAAGGAAAGGCCCTTGTGAAGCATCTCAGCTAATTATTGAAGAATCTGAGGTAAACTGGGCGCTGCTGTGACCATCCTTTGAGTTTGGCTCCAGGCACAAAATCTTTTCCATTTTTCAGCATAAGATTTTCTAGTACAAGGCCTCCTTGCCACCAAAATGACATCCAACACTTGTTTACTGAGGGATGGTAACGGAGAGATTAGGTAATTAGCCAGGCTGCCAGGTTCAGTGTTTGAAGCTGGGGGTGCAGAATCTGGCTGTCCTGCTGTGACAGCAGGGTAGGGGTTTGAGGCAGGTGCCATGGGGTTAGCAGTGACACTGTGCAAGAGGGGGTACCAGTGTTGGCATGGCCAGTCTGGTTTAATCAGTATCATCCTTGGTTTGTCCTGTTTGATCTTTAGTAGTACTTTGGAGAGGAGAGGCAGAAGAGGAAAGGCATAAACTGATAGATTTTTTTTCCAGCTGAAGGACAGAACATCCACATTCCAAGCTTGTTTGTGGGGAGTCCTTGTGCAGAATTTGTCCAATTGGTAGCTCTGGGGGAAGGCAAACAGGTCTATATCAGGGCTCCCCCATTTGTTTATCAACATGGGGAAGTCTTTGGTTCCAGTTTCCACTCGTGTGGGTACATGAGATTTCTGCTTAGTTCGTCTGCCAGTGTATTTAGTTTTCCTGGCAGAAATTGAGCCTCTAGATGCACTTGGTAGCTCATGGCTGTGTTCCACAGGGCCACGGCTAGTCTGCAGAGGGAGTAAGAATGGGTAGCCCCTGCTTGTTTATGTACCACATAACAGTGGTGGTGTCCGTCTTTACCATTAATTGTCCTGGAAGAATGTAGTCCTTGAAGGCTGTCAGAGCATTCTGTACAGCTAACATTTCTTTTTGATTGATATGCAGGTGCATTTGACTTGGGTTCCATTTGCCCTGAATGCACTTCCCTGCCAGGTGAGCCCCCCATGCATAGTCTTATGTATCTGTTGTTAGGGTTTGGGCAGCAGGGGGTAGAGTGAATGGTAGTCCCTTGCTTTGGTGTCAGGCCTCTGCCCACCAAAGGAATTCTAACTGTAGGCAAGGTATGATAGGAATTACTGCTTCTATATCCTGAGAATGTTGAAACCATTGTAGTTTCCTCATATGCAGTCTTGCATATGGAATTAGTAGAATGCAGGAGGCCATGAACCCCAAGGCTTGCAGTATTTGTCTTGCAGATAGGGTTTTTGTGGCCACCAGTTTAAAGTAAGTTGTCAAATGAATTTGTTTCTCTGGCATGAGGAAAGTCATCTGGGAAGCTGTGTTCAAGCTTGCTCCCAGGAATATAATTTGTTGACAGGGTACCAGATGTGATTTCTTTTCATTTATGGTGTACTGCAGACAAGTTAGCACCTTTTGTATAAATGCCAGATGATTCAAAAGTATGTCCTGGCTTTCTGCCTGAATTAGACAATCGTCCAGGTATGGGTATATTTTAATATTTCTTTGCCTGCAAAATGCAATGACTGGAGCTAGGCACTTTGTGAATACCCTGGGTGCAGTAGATAAGCCAAAGGGCAGTGCATGTAGCCTGCTTTGAAGTGTGGGTATCTTCTGCAAGATTCCCCGATTGGGATGTGCAGGTAGGCTTCCTTTAAATCCAGTGTTGCCAACCAGGCATCTTTGCCTAGCATAGGAAGTAACTTGTGAAGAGTTAGCATCTTGAATTTTGGAATCACCAAAAAGTGTTTAAGATAGAAAGGTCCAGGATATGACGCCATGAGTGGTCTTTACTGGGTACCAGGAAAAGTCTTGAGTAGAAACCTTGACCCTTTTCCTCTTCTGGTACAGTTTGAATAGCCATTATGCTTGAGAGAGAGTACTTGCTTTTGAGCCTCTGCCCACTGATTTGGGGGTAGATCTAACCAACCGTTTAGGGCTGGTAACGTGTGGAAGTGAAATCTGTATCCTTGGGAAACTATATAAACCCATTTGTCCTGGGTAATGAGTTCCCAGTTTTTTGCCTGCAGGGCAATCTTTCCCCCTAAAGGAGCAGTCAGTTGAGAAGTGCTTGGAAGTTTTAAAGTTAAGTCATTGAGACAGTTTACCATGGGGGGTGGGGGGTGGAAGAGTCTTACTACTCCCTGATTTGGAAGTGGGAGCCCCCAACTGCTTAGTCCTGTGTGTAACCTGGGACTGAAGCCTGGGTGTACTACTGGTTCTGGATTTGGACTGAGAAGGCCTGGAAGAGGCAGGAAAGGACCAATTCTTAGAAGGCCAATGCCTACTAAATCTTGGAGGCTGTACTTGTACGAAATCTACAGTTTGCATAGATTTAGCTTTTTCCTCCATCTTTTTAAGAACTTCTGCTTTGTTGCCAAACAGGCGGTCCTGATTTAAGGAAGCATCCAGCAATTTAGCTTTAACATGATGCGGCAATGATTGCTCCTTAAGCCAAGCATGCCTTCTACGTACAGATCCAGTAACATCAGCCCTGCAAGATGCCTCTAGTAAATCAAAACCACAGTGCAAAGTATGTTTTCCAACCTGTTCAGCAGAATGCATTAAATCCTGCAAATCCCTATTTTCAGCACAGTCAGGAATCATCATTTTCTGTTTAAGCAATCCAATAATATGCTGATACTTTAACATATGAAACTGGCAATTTAAGGCCCTAAAGGCCAAGGTTGCAGAAGTGTATACCTTCTTAACCATCTATCCAGCGCCCTGGAGTCTCTACCAGAGGGGGTAGAATTTTAAAGTAATAAGGTCTTCAGCTATTCTTATCATTTGTCTTTCAGGCATAGAGGCCTGACCATGCGGTCTGGGCGGTTTCCTAGGTATGGTTCGAGATTTAGGCCTTGAAGAAGAAGATGGCGTCTGTTTAATATGCAAGTCAGTAGGCCTGAATACACCCTCAGAAGCCGGTGCCTGCACAGCAGCTCTGGACCCATCCAAGGTAGAGACATACGCAGGTTACACAGTTGAAGCATCTCGTGGCATACTGGACTCCGAATGGGTCTCAGTAGAGGCCTGCGAATCTGAAGTAGTGGGTATCAGGGGCTGCAAAAGCGCCCGAGTACTGGCGAACTGGCTTATGAGGCGCGTCGTCGGCAGCTTTGGACCAAGGCAGCCTGTCTCTGTCTTTATCTTTGCGGTTTTTCGGAATGTGGTAGTCAGACGGTTAACCGAAGACATATCTGGATAATTGAACAGAGTACCAAAATACTTAGAAGCGTAAATATACCGATGCCGAATAGTTTGTTGCTTAAATAAGGCACAAAACCGACAGCGAGGTACGTCGTGGTCAGGGCCTAGGTAAGGAATACAGTACAGATGAAAATCATTATGAGGTATTTGTTTTCCACAAGAAATACAATTATTGACTTTTACTGACATCAGTTTAGAGCAAGAAAAAGTTTCCCCAACGGGGTACTTAGCTTTAGTTGAAGACTTCTGTTCTGAAACTCGAAAACGAAAATTTCAGGAGTTGGCCGACCACCACTTGCGAACTGCTTCCTGCTTTCGGCACCGCACGGCAAGAAAGACTGATCTAAGGGCGTCGGCTGCATGCTTTATACCCTTACCTGACGTCACGGAAGATGAGACCGCAACCGACGCAGGACCCAAGACTTTGATAATCAGGCTGACTGAGGTCTACTGCAAGCAGACAACACAAATGTGATGACTGCAACAGTGGAACATGAAGAACATCTATAGGAATGGTGGATACCTTGTACACCAGAACTTGAAGAAACTCCCTTGCAAGCAGAAACAGAAGTGGAAAAAAAGAATGGAAATAAGCAGCCATAGAAAGGACCTTGGAAAAAAGGGAGACAAGCCAACATTGGAATGGTCTAAATTCTAAAACCCAAAACACTTGGTCCTAATGAGTCAATACAGACTTCACAAGATTGCCAGCCAACCCCACACTCTACACAAGAAGCACACTGAAGTACAGATTCTGAAGCAGGAGCTGCTGGAGAAGACTTGAAATAAAAGATCATCCAAGTAAGGGAATAATTAAATTTCCTGAAATGAAATCTGCAGACAGCTATCACATTGTCTAGAAAAGTACAGTTTTGTACCTACCATAAATGTAGATGTCCGATAGGTATGCATCTGCAGTCCTAACATATGGGTTTGTCCTGCCTCAGGCAGCCCTTCGGTCGGCCGGATTCCAAAGTCTGGGTCTGGCCTCGGCTGATGTCGCACTTCACCCGACGTCATAGCTGCTGTTTATTGGGTATAAAAGCATCAGCCGACGCCATTTTCCTCAGTGTTTCTTGCCCCAGATGCCAGGTGCCCTCTAGGAAGGCTAAATTTGGATAAATGCAAATAATTCCAAACAGTAGAGAGCAAATATAAAAAAAAAAAAAAAAATATATATATATATATATATATATATATATATATATATATATATATATATATACATATATACAAACAAATACACCATAATAGATTCCCCCAGCTAGCTAAAAGAGGGGTAAATACCCTAGGAATACCACAGAGGGGAAGGAGGGTGGGTAATCCTGACTGCAGATGCATACCTATCGGACATCTACATTTATGGTAGGTACAAAACTGTACTATGTCCTTCAAGGATGCATCTGCAGTCCTAACATATGGGTAGAATACCATAGCCAAACTGGGGGAGGAGGCACTAAGATAAAGATGGTGTAGTTAAGATCCCTTGCAAAACAGCAGTTGCAAAACCTGCTCGGGATCTAGAGTATAAGGGAAGATTATAATGCTTGGCAAATGTATGCACGGAGCTCCAAGTAGCAGCTTCTAAAATGTCTTTGGTAGCCACTCCTCGTAGGAAAGCTGTAGTGGTGGCTGTAGCTCTTGTGGAATGAGGTCTGATATTTTCAGGAGTTGTCTTTCCATGAAAAGAGTAGCAAAATCAAATGCAATTTCCTATCCATTTTGAGATTGTCTGTTTTGAAATTGCTTTTCCTTGCATTCCTGTTGCATATGCTAACAGAAGCTGGTCAGTTTTTCTGCTGGCCTTAGTTCTGTCCAGATAGTAGCGTAATTGTCTGTGCACATCCAAGGTATGTAGCAGTCTTTCCCCCCTGTTCTGTGGGTTGGGGAAGAATGTAGGTAAATGAATCGCTTGGTTCAAAGATACTCTGGAGACCACTTTTGGCATAAAGGTAGGGTTAGTTCTCAGAGAGACCCTGTCCTGATGGAAGATAAGGAAGGGTTGTACTGCCATTAATGCCTGTAACTCAGATACCCTTCTTGCTGAAGTGATTGCTAGCAGGAAAGCAGTTTTCCAAGACAAGAACTGTAATTCTGCTGTTGCTGCTGGTTCAAAAGGGGGAAGTGTTAACTTTTCCAGCACAAAGTTGAGATCCCATGTAGGTAAAGGTGGTTTCCTTGGAGGCTTTACATTTTTGATTCCTCTCAAGAACTGCCTGAGTAGAGGATGAGAGAAGACAGGAGGATCCATGTTGTATTCTGCTGAAATTGCTGATGCATGAATCTTAATGGAGGAGTAAGACAGGCCATTGTGGAACAGTTCTGCTAAATATTCCAGGATGTGTGCTATGTTTGCCAATGAGACATTTTCTCCCTTTGCTGTACTCCTTGTGGAGGGTCTGCGTGCCTCCAGGATAATGTCCTTAACCCTCTGAGATAAACCTGGGTTATTTTGTTTATGCAATATTCCAAGCAGCTAGCTGCAGTGTTTTCAAGTTTGGATGTAGGATCTTGTAGTTGTCCTGTGTTAGAAGTAAGGGACATAGAGGTAGAGGCCATGCGTGTGTCCGAGACATGCTTCTCAGTAGCGGGTACCAATGTTGCCTCGGCCAGTCTGGAGCTATCAGGATTACCCTTGGCTGATCTTCTCTGATCTTCAGTAGAACTTTGTACATCAAGGAAAGAGGTGGAAATGCATATGCTGTCAGGTTTTTCCAGCTGAAGGAAAGGGAGTCCACCCTCCAAGCAAGTGGGTGGTATGCTCTTGTGCAGAATTTCTTCAATTGGTGGTTGTGTGGGGAGGCGAACAGGTCTATCTCTGGTAGTCCCCATTTCTTTGTTATGGCTTTGAAGATATCTGGATGCAGCATCCATTCGTGAGCATCCGTGGTAGTTCTGCTTAAGGTGTCTGCTAGAGAATTTTCTTTTCCTGGTACAAATCTGGCCTGAAGTTGAATGTTGAGATTCAGGGCCACATTCCACAGGTCCATTGCCATCCGGCATAGAGGATATGAATGTGTACCTCCCTGTTTGTTGATGTACCACATGACTGTGGTATTATCCGTCATCAGCAGATGACCCTGTTGAAGGAGTCTGAATGCCTGGATAGCATGTTTCACTGCCAGCATCTCCTTTAGATTTATGTGTAGATTCAGCTGGTCTTGGGTCCATAGGCCTTGTATACACTTGTCCACCATGTGTGCCCCCCATCCTAGGTCTGAGGCGTCCGTGGTGATGGTCTGGCTTGGATGAGGTTTGTGGAAAGGCAAGCCTCTGTTCAACTGACAGGCCTGAGCCCACCACAGGAATTCTTGCTTCAGGCATGGAATTATTGGAATCTGGGCTTCTAGACTGTGCTTGTGTTGAGACCATACATTCCTTAGGTACCATTGTAGCTTTCTCATATGTAGCCTGGCATGTGGAACCAATATTATGCAGGATGCCATGTAGCCCAGGGCTTGCAGGACTTTCCTTGCAGTAAGCCGAGTTTGTGTTGTTAATGTCATGAAGTAGACTGATAGTTGCTTTTGTTTTTCTTCTGTGAGAAAAGCCATCTGAGTTGATGTATCCAGTTCTGCACCCAAGAATGTTATCCTTTGGGATGGTACTAGTCTTGACTTTTGCATGTTGACTGTGTATCCCAAGGCTTGCAACAGTTGTATGACATTTTCCAAATCTTTTGTTAATTTTGCCTTGTTGTCCGCTTGTATTAGGCAGTCGTCCAGGTATGGGTAAATTTGAATTCCCTGAAGCCTGCAATGAGCAATTACTGATGCCAGGCATTTCGTGAATACTATGGGTGCAGTAGATAAGCCAAATGGCAATGCTGAGAATTGATAATGCTCTGATCCTGCAAGAAATCTGAGGTGCCTTCTGCAATCTGGTCGTATAGGGACGTGCAGGTATGCCTCCTTGAGATCTAGAGTCACCAGCCAAGACTCCTTGCCCAGCATGGGAAGAAGCTGCTGGAGGGTCAGCATTTTGAATTTTGGAACAATGAGGTATGTGTTGAGTGCGGACAAGTCTAGAATAGGTCTCCATTGATTTTCTTTTCTTGGTACAAGGAAAAGCCTGGAGTAAAATCCTTGGCCTTGTTCCATAGGTGGTACCTCTTCTATAGCTCTCATCCTTAGTAAGTTGTTGATTTGTCTTAGAGCGTCTGTTTTTTGGCTTGGTGGTAGGTTTGGCATTCCTCTCTTTTTGGTAGAGTGTGGAAGTGAAACCTGTAGCCCTTGTCTATTGTTTGTAAAGTCCATTTGTCTCCTGTAATGTAATGCCAGTTGTCAGAAAATAAGGCTAGCTTTCCGCCCAAGGGTGCTTCCAGTTGTTCCCTGGTAGGCGGAACTAGAGCCAAGTCATTGTGTCTGCCCTGTGGAAGTAGTTGTAGTTGGATCTGTGGCAGTACTTCTCTGGTTGGTAGGTTGCCACTGACGTCCCCTGTAGGCACCCCTAGATTGACCTCTGCCTCTGGGGCGTCTATTTCTGCCTCTCTGCGCTCTGGAGTTGTCTGGAAAGGACCAATTCTTCGAAGGCCAATTTCTGCTAAACCTCGGAGGTTGGACCTGTAAGAAATCCTTGACTGTTTGGACAGATTTTGCTTTTTCTTCCACCTTCTTTAGAACCTCCTGTGCAGGGGAGCCAAACAAACTTTGTTTCTCCATGGGAGCATCTAGGAGTTTTGACTTAACATGATCTGGTAAGGATTGTTCTTTTAACCAGGAATGCCTTCGAATCACTGTTCCAGTCATAGCTGATCTAAAGGAAGCCTCCAGTGCATCATAGCCACATTTTAAGAAATGGTTACTGACCTGCTGAGAGTTATGTACCAAATCCTGAAGAGACTTGCGGTCTAAAGGTTCAGGAGAAGACAGTTTTTTATTTAACTGGTCTAACAAAAATTCCTGGTACTGAATCATGTGAAATTGACAGTTCAAGGCCCTGGCCGAAAGAGTAGCAGAAGTATAAACCTTTTTACCCCATCTCTCTAATGCTCTAGATTCCCTTTCAGAGGGAAGAGGGTTTTTGGCAGAGGCAGCTGCCACACCTTTAGGGCCCTGTGAAATGGTTTCAGGGTCTGCAACAGGAACCTTATACAAATGGTAATGTGTCCGGGACCCTGTAATATATGTCTGGCTTGGCAGGGGCCGGAGGAAGAGAATCAGGGGCAGTACAGGCATCATTATATGCATCATCAACAACTGTTAGTACTGGCGGAATGGCTAAAGGCCTATGCTGTGGTAAGTGTAAAAAGGTCCTTAGCCTTTTCCTTGAATCTGAAAAATCCTGGCCCTGCCATTGGAAGTGTTCCCTCATAGAATGCAAGGTTTCCCCAAAGGAAAATTCTGCAGGAGGAGAAGCAGAAGGAATGGAGTCTTCTGCATCAGAATCCTCATAAGGAGAATATGGGCCTTCGTGAGGGTCTGAAATGTCTGAGTCATCAGAGGAATAATCTGTAGAGACAGGTTCCGGGGGTTCAGTCCTAGGCCTCTTGTCTGGAGGGGGCTGAGAGGCCCTGTCTGGGTGAGGTTGGGATCCCCTGATCAAAGGAATGAGATCCTCAGCCAGGCTGAGTATTTGGGAACTAGAGGTAGGCCTATGTGAAGGAGTTTTTGCAGGTAAGGCCTTAGAAGATTTAGCTGCTTTAGCCCTGGCAAAAGCCTTGATAGACATAGAAGCAGGGGGTCTAGCAGCCCCACGTGCAGGGGTAGATATGTCTAAAGGAATAGTATCTGACAAATCCTGGGTGCCTGCTTCTGTAGCAGTAAATTCAGTAGCAGATTCAGCCATGCTCTGTGAGGCCTCGGCTATCGGAGGCATGCTTTCGGCCGAAGGAAGAACCGGGGGCTCAGTTTCAGCCGAAACCGAGACACTCGCGGTTGGCCTAACCGTGGTTTCAGTCGGTCCTTTTCCTTGCGCTTTTTAGCTAATTGAGTAGTCGGAGTCTCCGACGGCATTTTGTATGCAAAAGCGGGACCAAAAAACTCCTCTGCAAACTCCGACCGACGTCTAAGTGTCCGTCGGTTGAAGGAAGCACAGGCTAGACAAGCTGATACGTCGTGGTCTGGGCCTAAGCAAGGAAGGCAGTAAGAGTGGAAATCCTTATGAGGTATTTGTTTCCCACAAGTTAAACAATTATTTACTTTGTCTGACATCGGCTGAGGCAAGAAAGAGTCCCCAACGGGGTACTTAGCTTTTTAGAAGTCTTCGGTAGTAGAAATCTCTGGATCTGACCGACCGGCACTTGCGAACAGCTTCTGCTTCGGGCACCGCGCTGCAAGAAAGACTGAGGAAAATGGCGTCGGCTGATGCCTTTATACCCAATAAACAGCAGCTATGACATCGGGTGAAGTGCGACATCAGCCGAGGCCAGACCCAGACTTTGGAATCCGGCCGACCGAAGGGCTGCCTGAGGCAGGACAACCCATATGTTATTACTGCAGATGCATCCTTGAAGGACATCATGGTAAAGAGTATTAGAGCTGTAGAAAGGACAAACGGCAAAAGCAGAGAACTGATAATGGCAAGAAGAAACAGAAAAATGTAAAAACTTCCTGAAGAGAGGGTGAATGGGAACATGGAGGCAAGTGTCCTTCAAATCCAGTGATACCATAAAAGCTTAAGGGAATAGTGTCTTAAGAGACAACATCCTGAAAGAACAGACCTTGAGATAGGTGTTAAGAAAAGATGGATCCAGAATGGGCCTCCACGACTGCTTCTTCCTGGCAATCAGAAACAATCGGGGGGAGGGGGGGTAGACTGTTCCCTGCCGAGAAAATGGGAAAGGTTGGATGTTTGTTCCAACATTTCCTGCAGAACCAAATGAGAATGAGAGATATGGTAGGGAGGAGTCTGAGGAAGGCACTTCCAAGCCATAAAATAACAATTCTGGATAATGAAGAGTACTCAGATGTCTGTGGTGATCTACTGCCAAACAGGAAAAGAGAGAGTTAACCTAAGAAACAGAGGAATCTAGCGGAGGGGGACGAGAGGCTGGATGTCAGATACAGGCAGATTTGTCAGGAAAAGGTCTTTGTTTCCTAGAGCTCTGAGGGGATTATCCAGGAAAATTCATTTAGGAACCTTCCTGCACTTAAGCAAGCTGTACAGACTGCCTACAGGCAACAGAAGGTTTAGATGGATAGCTGCTCTGGAACTTGGGGACAGGGGAAAAATAGAAGTTATGTCCTTACCATAACGTTCCATGTGGAGTGTTCATCTCGCCTTTGTTCTTACACATGGGTTCGGAGCCGATCCTCGGCTCCGAGTCGGCCGCTTGGCAAAGCTCTGCATCGAGAAGAAGCTCGAGACCAACCTGTCTCCCACAATTCCCTCTGCCTTTACCTCAGATCTAGTTTGCAAACAATACCAGATCCCAACGGGAATGAAACATACCAACATACATACCAAGGCGTAGCTGAAACCAGCAGTAACAGCTGAGAGAATCAGAAGTGGGAGAACCAAACCAGATATCTAAATTGGACATACATTCCCACCCTCAGGACAGGAAGAAAGAACAAAGGCGAGATGAACACTCCACATGGAACGTTATGGTAAGGACATAACTTCTATATGTGAGTGTTCAATCTCGCTGTTTGTTCTTACACATGGGTAGCGTCCCTAGCTCCGTGAACCTGAGAGACTCACGGAAGAACGTTCCTGAGCACAGTGGAACCAAAGGTTGCCCTGTCCCTGGAAACCCTATCCACTTTGTAATGAGTGATGAACGTATGTGGTTTAGACCAAGTGGCGGCCGCACAAATAGTGTCCAAAGGTAGGCAGGCCGCATGAGCCAGGGATGTAGATATTGATCTAGTAGAATGTCCTTTCGGTTTGATGGGTAAACTCTGCTCAGTAGCAGTATAAACAAAAGTAATACAATCAAATAGCCATTTTGAAAGGGTACGCTTCGTCACTGCCAAGCCCTTTCTGCTGTCTGCAAAGGCTATAAAGAGTTGATCTGCTTTTCTGTGATCCTTTGTTCTATCCAAGTAGAATCTGAGTTGTCTATGAACATCCAACTTGTGTAACATATATTCCAGCTTCGAAGTCTCCTGCATAGAATCCATTGAAAACTACTGAAAATGAAGAAATAGTCCCAGTGTCCAACAATATAACACGAAAAACGCCAACATAGATTAGCGATGAAGTCAGTGCTACACTGAAGAAAGCGCTTAACCTTTTGTTTGTCTAATAATAAACTACGGTTGTTTCCAGCACGGTTTCCAGATTCCCGGTGTGTCTTAACGCTAATCTCTGTTGGCGTTTTTCGTGTTATATATTCCAGCTTATTGGAATGGTTCTTGAAAAATGTGGGGAGCTCAATGGACTGATTAATGTTATTGATTGAACAAACCTTAGGAAGAAAGGACGGGTTGGTGCGAAGGGATACCCTATCAGGGTGAAAGATCAAATATGGGTGTTTAATGGAAAGAGCTTGAAGTTCTGATACTCGTCTGGCTGAAGTGATAGCTACTAGAAAGAGAGTTTTCCATGACAAGAACTTCAAAGAACAGAAAGAGGCTGGTTCAAAGGGTGGTAGCATTAGTTATGATAACAGGAGGTTCAGATTCCATGGTGCTGTAGGAAACCTGACTGGTGGCCTAATATGAAAAGACCCTTTTAGAAAAGCCTTACAAAGCCTATGAGCCATAATAGGCGCTCCATTTCCTCCTACATGAAAGTTTGAAATAGCAGCCAATTGAATAGATAGAAACTCTAAGACTTTGTTTAGTGGGGCTATTATGGGATCCAAATGTTGCGTAGTTGCCCAGTATACAAAACGCTTCCACTTACTAGTGTAAATCTTTGTAGTGGAAGCTTTATGAGAAGCTACTAGAATATTTTGAACCGCAGGAGAAAGAAGATCAGACCTGGCTAAGAAGGGAAGCGGAGCAGCCAAGCTGCTAGTCTGAGGGACAGGAGCGACGGGTGGGGAGCCCCTGACGAGTGGGGTCAGTAGATCCGGCTCCGGGTCCAGGATCCACGGTTCCCATATTTGGTGTGCTTGAAGAAAGGGAAACCAAATTTGAAGAGGCCAGAATGGGGCAATGAGAATTACAGTCCTCTCCAGGTTCTTGGCTTTCTGCAGAAATCTTGGAATCAGAGGTATAGGAGGGAAGGCGTACAGGAGACCCGGGGGCCAATCGTGACTCAGAGCATCTCTGGGGACTTCCCCTGGCGGGGGCAATAGGGCGAAGTAGCTTCTGCATTTGGCGTTCATTGGAGACGCAAACAGATCGCAGCAAGGCTGGCCCCACTTGCAGAATATCATGTCCGCTATCGTTTGTTTGAGGGACCACTCGTGAGGTAACAGGATGGCTCTGCTCAACCTGTCCACTATGACGTTGGATAACCCCAGGATGTGCGTTGCTATCAGAAAGTGACCCGTGGACTCTGCCCATTTCCAAATTCTCATGGCCTCTCTGCACAACTGGTAAGATTTGGTTCCTCCTTGCTTGTTTATGTACCAGACTACAGACATGTTGTCCGTTTGAACTGCAATGGTCCCTAGAGATAGAAGGGGGGAAAAGTGTTGCAACGCCAGAAAAGTACAGTTTTGTACCTACCATAAATGTAGATGTCCGATAGACATGCAACTGCAGTCATAACATGTGGGTTGTCCTGCCTCAGGCAGCCCTCGGTCGGCCGGATTCCAAAGTCTGGGTCTGACGTCGGCTGATGTCGCATTCCTCTCCGACGTCAGAGCAGCTGGAGTATATAAGCATCAGCCGACGCCATTTTCTTCAGTGTTTCTTGCCCCAGATGCCAGGTGCCCTCCAAGGAAGGCTGTAATCAAATTGGAAGACAAAAACAGGATTCCAAACAAATAAATGAGCAATAAAACAAATACACCATAACAGATATCCCCAGCTAAGAGAAACAGGGATAGGAGTGGACCCTAGGCATAGAGGGGTATGGAGGGTGGGAAAATCCGACTGCAGTTGCATGTCTATCGGACATCTACATTTATGGTAGGTACAAAACTGTACTATGTCCTTCAAGAATGCAACTGCAGTCATAACATGTGGGTAGAATACCATAGCTTAGCTGGGGGAGGAGGAATGCTCTAGGAAAAAGATGGTGTGGCAATCAAACCCTGCAGGACTGCCGAAGCAAAGCCTGCTCTGGATCTGGAGTATAGAGGGAGATTGTAGTGTTTGGAGAATGTATGCACGGAGCTCCATGTAGCAGCTTCTAGAATGTCCTTAGTAGGCACCCCTCTTAAGAATGCTGTAGAGGTGGCTGTAGCTCTGGTGGAATGTGGTCTGACATTGGCTGGAACAGTCTTTCCATGAAAGGAATAACAGAATCTGATGCAATGTCCAATCCATTTTGAAATAGTCTGTTTTGAAACTGCTTTTCCTTGGACTGCAGGGGCGTAAGCTACAAAAAGTTGTTCAGACTTCCTACTGGCCTTGGTTCTGTCCAGGTAGTAAAGTTGTCTGTGAATGTCCAAGGTATGCAACAGTCTTTCCCCCTTGTTCTCAGGATTAGGGAAGAAAGCAGGCAGATGAATTGCTTGATTTAAAGAAACCCTAGATACCACCTTTGGCATGAAAGTAGGGTTGGTCCTTAATGAAACTCTGTCTCTGTGAAAAATAATAAATGGTGGTATTGCCATTAGGGCCTGTAGCTCCGAAACCCTTCTTGCTGATGTAATTGCCAACAGGAAAGCTGTCTTCCAAGAGAGAAATTGCAAGTCAACTGAAGCTGCTGGCTCAAATGGAGGTAGAGTCAGTTTTTCTAGGACAAAATTGAGGTCCCAGGCTGGCACTGGGGCCTTTCTTGGTGGCTTAATGTTCTTGATTCCCCTGAGGAATTGCCTTAGTAAAGGGTGAGAAAAAACAGGAGGATCAGTGTTGTATCTAGCTGAAATAGCAGACGCATGTATCTTTATGGAAGAGTATGAGAGGCCGTTCTTCAACGTATCTGCCAAATATTCCAAGATGAGTGGGATGTTCAACAATGATGCATCATGTCCCTTGCTGGTATTCCAATTGCTGAATCTTTTCCACTTTACTAAGTAAACCTTTCTGGTGGATGGTCTTCGAGCCTCTGTTAGTATCCGCTGAACTTCCTTGGAGAGAGATAAGCTGAATTTATTTATGGGATCTCCCAGGCTGTTAGCTGCAGTGTCTGAAGATTTGGATGCAGTGTTTCGAAATTGTGTTGAGTCAAAAGTAGAGGCCACTGGGGAAGGGCCCACCTCCTGGTGTGACATATGCTCCGTAGTAGTGGGTACCAGTGTTGTCTTGGCCAGTCCGGAGCTATTATGATTCCCTTGGGTTTCTCTGTTTTGATCTTTAGTAATACTGAGGTCATCAGAGGCAGAGGTGGGAATGCATAGATTGCTAGGGAGTTCCATTTGAATGAGAGGGCATCTATTTTCCAAGCTTTTGGATGGTATGTCCTTGTGCAGAATTTTGGTAGAAGATGGTTGAGGTGAGAGGCAAATAGGTCCACTTCTGGCTTGCCCCATGTCGAAGTGAGTTGTCTGAAGGCCTTCGGATGTAACCTCCACTCGTGTGGATCTGTGAAATTCCTGCTTAGACTGTCCGCCAACACATTGTCTTTTCCTGGAACAAACTGGGATTGTAACTGGATGTTTAGGCTCAGTGATTTCTCCCAAAGCTGCATTGTCAGTCTGCAAAGGGGGTAAGAGTGGGTGCCCCCTTGCTTGTTTATGTACCACATCACAGTGGTGTTGTCTGTCCGTATCAGTAAATGGCCTTGCTGGAGTTGGTGTTGAAAGGCCTCGATGGCATGCATTACTGCCAGCATTTCCTTTTGGTTTATATGCAGATGTGTTTCCTTTGGAGCCCATTGTCCTTGTATACACCCTGCCTTCCATGTGCGCCCCCCCCATCCAAGGTCTGAGGCGTCTGTAGTCATGGTCTGTGTTATCTGTGGTTTTTTTAATGACATACCTGTGTTTGCCTGGCTCACCGAGGCCCACCATAGGAATTCCTTTTGTAGGCATGGAATGAGTGGTATGATTGTCTCCACGTTGTTGCTGTGTTGGGACCAAATGCTTTTTAGGTACCATTGAAGCTTTCTCATGTGTAGTCTTGCTAATGGAACCAGGAGAATGCAGGATGCCATGTAACCCAGGGCCTGCAGGAATCTCCTTGCAGTCATCTGGGTGAGATTTGCTAAACCTTTGAAATAATGAGTTAACTTCTCTTGTTTGTCTTCTGTCAGGTAAGCCATCTGAGAGGCTGTGTCTAGTTTGGCTCCTAAGAAGACTATTTGTTGGGATGGCTGCAGTCTTGACTTTTGGAAGCTGACTGTGTATCCCAGAGCTTGAAGTAATCGTATGACATAATCCAGGTTTTTTGTCAACATCAATTTGTCGTCCGCTTGTATGAGACAGTCGTCCAGGTACGGGTAAATTTGTATCCCTTGGAGCCTGCAATGAGCAATTACTGAAGCCAGGCATTTCGTGAATACTCTGGGCGCAGTAGATAAGCCAAATGGCAATGCTGAGAATTGATAATGCTCTGGCCCTGCAAGAAATCTGAGGTATCTTCTGCAACTGTGTCTGATAGGGACATGCAGGTATGCCTCCTTGAGGTCCAGAGTAATCAGCCACGACCCCTTGCCCAGCATGGGAAGGAGTTGCTGTAAGGTCAGCATTTTGAACTTTGGTACTATGAGAAAGGTGTTTAATGCGGACAAGTCCAGAATTGGTCTCCATTGAGATTCTTTTCTTGGAACAAGGAACAGTCTTGAGTAAAACCCCTGGTCTTGTTCTTGTTGTGGAACTCTTTCTATTGCTTTAATCTGAGTCAGCAGAGTGATTTGCTTGATAGCCTCTGCCCTCTGATTTTGTGGTAGGTTTGGCATGCCTTGTTTTCTTGGTAAGGTATGAAAATGAAACCTGTACCCTCGGTCTATAATGTCCAAAATCCATTTGTCCTTTGTCAGTCTGTGCCAGTTTTCTGCAAACAGAGATAACTTCCCGCCCAAGGGAGCTTCTAGTTGTTCCCTGGTATGCAGTAGTAGAGGAATGTCATTGAGATTGTGGTTGTGGGGCAGGTGAAACCCCTGCGTCACTTCTTTGGTTTCCTGGCTGCCATTGTCGTCCCCTGTAAGGGCCTCTGTATTGGCCTCTTCCTCGGCCACGTCTGTTCTTACCCCTTTGAAACTTTTCTGGATTAGGAAAGGACCAGTTTTTTGATGGCCAATTCCTACTGAATCTGGGGGGTTGAACCTGGAGGAAATCTTTCACTGTCTGAACTGATTTTGCTTTTTCTTCGATGGTCTTTAACACATCCTTAGCATGCGCACCAAAAAGCTTGTTCTTTTCCAAAGGTGCATCCAGAAGTTTTGCTTTTACATGATCTGGTAGAGGTTGATCTTTTAACCAAGCATGTCTGCGAATGACTGCCCCTGTCATAGCTGCCCTACATGAAGCTTCCAGTGCATCATATCCACACTGCAGGAAGTGATTGCTTACTTGCTGAGCGTTATGTACAGCTTCCTGCAAAGTCTTCCTGTCTAAAGGATCAGTAGAGGCTAATGTTTTTTGTAAGTCTTCTAACAGATAATCCTGATATTGTAACATGAAAAAGGCAATTTAAAGCTCTCATAGATAAAGTAGTGGATGTGTAAACCTTTTTGCCCCATCTCTCTAATGACCTAGCTTCCCTGTTGGAGGGCAAAGGATTTTTTGAAGTGGAGGCTGAAACTCCTTTAGGCCCCTGTGAAATAGTTTCTAAGTCAGCAGTATGGGCCCTGAATAAATGGGAATGAGTTTCTGGGACCCTGTAATACCGGTCTGGCTTGGCTGGAGCAGGAGGAAGAGAATCAGGGGTAGCACTAGAGTCAGAATACAAATCATCCAGAACATCAAGTACAGGAGGAATAGCTAAGGGCCTGTGCTGAGGCTTCTTAAGGAAAGTCCTAAGGCGTTTCCTAGAATCAGAATATTCCTGACCTTGCCACTTGAAATGTTCCCTCATGGTGTGCAGAACTTCCCCAAAAGAAATATCCTCAGGAGGTGAGGCCGAGGGATGGAATCTTCTGCATCAGAGTCCTCATAGGTCTGAAAGAGCTCTTCCTGGCTATCAGAGTGGACAGAGCCCTCAGAATCTTCATCTGAAGGAGTAGGGTCAGAGGGTTCCACCCGGGCCTTTATCAGGAGGGGCTGGGATCCTCTCAGGATGGGCCTGTGAACCTCTAATCATGGAAATTAAATCAGCAGCCATGGACATAATTTGTGTCTCAGGAGTCGGCTGAGGTAAGGATTTAGAAGTAATATGCTTTGTTTTGCTGGCTGCCTTAGCCCTAGTGTAGGCCTTAATAGACATGGCCATAGGGGGCCTGGCAGCTCCACGTGCAGGAGTGACCTTGTCTACAGCAATGGTCTCGGGCATTTCCTCGGTTTCGGTATCCGGAGGAAAATCAATAACTGGCGGAGTTATGTCTGGAATCGGAGTCGTCGGTAATGCGGTGTCTTCGGTTCGGAGCGGTGTAGAGACAGTCTCAGAGGGAACCGGAGCACTCGTGCTAGGTTTTGGCGTGGAGTCGGTAGTAGACGCGGGCTGAGGATGTCGGTCCCGGTCTTTTCGCTTTTTGGGAGTTTGCGATGTCGGAAGATCCGACGGCATGGTGTAAGCAAAATTATCGCAGAAAAAATCTTCAGCGAACTCCGCCCGGCACCTGAGAGTGCGCTTGTTGAAGCGAGCACAGGCTACACAGGCCGAGACGTCGTGGTCTGGGCCCAGGCAAGGAAGACAGTAAGAGTGGAAATCCTTATGAGGCATTTGTTTACCACAAGAAAGACAATTGTTAACTTTTTCAGTAATTTCTGACATCGGCTGAGGCAAGAAAAGGTCCCCAACGGGGTACTTAGCTTTTTTGATGACTTCGGTATCGAATACAGGAGCTGACCGACCGGCACTTGCGAACTGCTTCTGCTTCGGGCACCGCGCGGCAAGAAAGACTGGAGAAAACGGCGTTGGCTGATGCTTATATACTCCAGCCGCTCTGACGTCTGAGAGAAATGCGACATCAGCCGACGTCGGACCCAGACTTTGGAATCCGGCCGACCGAGGGCTGCCTGAGGCAGGACAACCCACATGTTATGACTGCAGTTGCATTCTTGAAGGACATCACTGCCCTCATCTCCAGAACATTGATGTGCAGGTTGTACTCTAGATTGGTCCATTCGCCTTGGACTGTCTGTCCCTGAAAGATGCCCCCCCACCCTAACAGGGAAGCGTCTGTGGTCACCGTAGCCGTCTGAGTGGGTAGCACAAACGGTCGGCCGCCGGAGAGATTGCAATTCTGAAGCCACCAAGACAGGTGCGATTTGCAGATGTTTGTGATGTGAATTTCGTGTGTCAGCGGTAACTGGTGGAACAACCACTGTGCGAATAGCAGCCATTGAAGAACTCTCATGTGCAGTCTTCCCAAAGGTATCGCAATGAGGGAAGCCGCCATGAGACCCAAAACTTTCAGAACCAGTTTGGCCGGGGATTTCTTGGACAACAGGAGAAGAGATATGTGATTTTGTAGAGAGGCTATTCTTTCTGAGGGAAGCCTTAGAATCAAGCAACGGGTATCCAAATCTGCTCCTATGAATGAGATGCTGTGATGGCTGTAATGCAGATTTTTCGAAATTTATGGAAATTCCGAGATGAACACAAAGTTCTAGTGTGTAATCCCTGGCCTGAATCAGTCGACGCCCGGTGGTGGCAGTAAGGAGCCAGTCGTCCAGATACGGAAACACCTGGAATCCTAGGCGTCTCAAGTGAGATGCTACCACTGCCATGCATTTGGTGAAAACCCTGGGGGCTGAGGTTAGACCAAAGGGCAGGGCCCGAAACTGAAAGTGACTGGCTCCCAGCCGGAAGCGCAAGTGATCCCTGGACGCTCTGGCCATCTTGATGTGGTAGTACGCGTCCTTGAGATCTATTGAGCACATCCAGTCGTCCTTCTGTAAGAATGGAAGGACAGATTGAAGCGTGACCATCCGGAACTTTTCTTTCTTGACGAAGGTATTGAGCTTGCTTAGGTCCAGAATTGGCCTCCAGTCCCCTGTCTTTTTTGGAACTAAAAAGAACCTTGAGTAAGTTCCGAATCCTCTTTGGTCCGCCGGGACTGGTTGGATGACTCTTTTTCTAGCAGCTTTGAAATTTCTATAGCTGCAGGATCTCGCAGATGGGGCGGTACATCTGGGAGTCTTTTTTGCGGTAATGGGGGAAATAGAAATGGAATTCTGTAACCTCTGGTAATAATGCTTTTTACCCATTTGTCTGAGGTAAGACTTTGCCAGGCCTGAGGGTATAAAGCCAAGCGACCCCCGACTGCCTCCAGAGCAGGACAGTCGGGCCTCCTCTCAGGAGTGCTGGAAAGGCTTCCCAGGGAGCGTATCCCTGTCACCTTGGTTTTGCGGACCCCCTCTGCCGCCAGGGCGACGTCTTCCACTTCTGCCCCCCCCCCTCTGCCTCTGGAGGGGGCATCACCCTGTGTGCCTGGGAAAGAGCCTTGGGGTTTTCGAAACCACATTTTTCCACCTCGTTGCCCTTTGGGGTACGGTCTGGATGGGGTGGAAAAACGGACTCCGACAGCAGACGGAGTCTTTCCCTCTTGCTCACACCGGGTAAGGGTCTCCTTTACTTTGGGGCCAAAGAGAGTGGCACCATCAAATGGGGCGTTAGTAAAGGAAGACTTGAAGGCTTCCGCAAAGGAACATAAGCGCATCCAGGATTGTCTACGAAGAGCAATCGCTGAAGCCGCAGCCCTACTCGATCCTTCGGCTGCATACGAGATGAGCCTCATGGACGAGTTCACAATTGATGTAAGGGTATTGAGCTGTGCTGTAACTTTTTCCGCGACAGCAGCATCTGTAGTACCCTGGAGGGTATCTCCCAACTCTGACTAGATCCCTCTGTAAACATGTAAAATGTGTCAAATAGTTCAGCGATCGCATGGAAAAAGCCGCAGAACTAAAAATGCGCTTCCCATACCTGTCCATAGTCCTAGAATCTCTGTTAGGCGGATGGACAGATGAGGAAGATTCAGACATCTCCTTTTTAGTGGCGGCTGCCACCACCATAGCGTCCACTGGAACTCCCTTTGTGAGATAAGCCCTGTCTTGAGGGGCCGTAATATATTTATTAGGCTTTCTACGGACTGGCTCCACTGTGTCAGGTGTCTCCCACGCCCTTGGAGCAATCAAATCCATCAACTCATCGAAGGGCGGAGTGACCCAGGAGGAAGAAGGGCGAGCACCGAATGCCTTCAGCAAGACTGACTCATCCTCAGAAGGGGGTAGGGCTTGCCAATCACCTCTCTGTTTCAGGATCTCCAGGATGTCAGAAAAGGAGACATCCTCAGAGGGTGATTTTGGGGACCCTTCTGACTCATCCAAGTCAGTGTCCGATGTTAAGGATTTTTGTGGAGAATCCAAGTGTCTCCTCTTACACAATCTTTTCCTCGGAACTTCCTCGGGGGGGGGGGGGGCATCCGATGAAGCCTCCGAGGAAGAAGGGGCTCCCTCTGGGAGCGGCTGAGACACTGGTGCTCGACGCTTTAAAGTAGCCGTGGGTGCAGAGGAGGATAACGGGCCTTTATGGGAAGGAGAGGCTGTCTCTGCTGAAGTGGTTGTCTAAGTCGACAACACCTTCCTCATAAGGTCGAAGGCCCCCGGGTCCTGAGTCGAGGAATCCCCCGGTTCCGAAGAAGGTGGAGGGATCCCAGAGACAGGGACCGAGGGCATCGACCCCGAGGACGGAGCCGAATCGATCCGTGCCGAGGCACCGAGAGGGAGAGTCGGAACTGAACCATCGGTTCGACTCTCGGTCCCGGAACCAAGGATAGATAGTCGGCTCCGCGATTCCGGTAACGGATCCGTCGGAGTCAAGGTGAACGGTGCCAACCGAGAGAAAGACGGCTCAGGCACCGAGGGCTCCACGATCATCAGATCAGCCTCTCCCGGCTCCGAAGGCTGAATAGGCCTCGGAGGAGGAACAGATGGAGATAAGGGAAGGCCTTCGAGTCTCGACACCAACTGGGAGGAGACTGAGATGAGTTTGGACAAGGCCGTATTCTCCATTAACTTCTGCACCACACGATCTACATCGGAGTCAGAGGGGTCTGAAAGAACGGGTCGAAGGAATCTAAGATGGAGCCGACCTCAAAAGCACAGGAGGTGGAAGCTCCGTCACCGGTTCCAAGACTCGAGGCTCGGTGACAGACAGAAGTTCGACACTCGGCCCCGAAGTCTGTGGAACCGGTGAACGAACTTTAAAAGAAGAGCTCGGAGCTGATGACATGGGCTCCGACGTCTTCGACTCCTTCGAGGATTTAGATGCCTGGTCTGATTTATCAAGAGCCTCTTGAAAGGCAGGTTTCAAAAGGCCTCTGTCCATGAGCTTCCTGCGCCTATCTGTCATGACCCTTCCACTGAAAGAATGACAAATGGAACAGTCTTCTTGCAGATGGAGAGGGCCAAGACAGTAGACGCAGGAGCTATGGTTATCCATGACAGACATTTTCTGTCCACATTGGCACCTTTTGAACCCTGACTTTGCTTTCTCAGACATTATCAAGGATAAACAGTCAAATCCAGTAATGTTTTTTATATATATATATATATATATATATATATATATATATATATATATATATATATAAATATATATATCTACACAGTCCTGTTAAAAGACAGTCACAGCCAAAAAACACTAAGGATGGTACCACAAGTAATAGTGTTTTAGTCAAATCCAGTAGCAAAATCCGAAGTTAGTGGGTGGGGTAGGCCCAGAGGGAAACTAACTCTATATACTAATATATATATATAAGGTTAAGAAACCCTCGACTCACACACACACACACACACACACACACACACACACACACACACACACACACACTAAAAATGTCTCAAATTGAAATAGAATTCTTCTAAGTAATCCTAGAAAAAAAAAGGATATCTTATCTGCCAATTTGTCTGAGCTCATCGAAAATGATGCGAACGTTGCAGCAGCAAACTAGATCTGAGGTAAAGGCAGAGGGAATTGTGGGAGACAGGTTGGTCTCTAGCTTCTTCTCAATGCAGAGCTTTGCCAAGCGGCCGACTCGGAGCAGAGGATCGGCTCCGAACCCATGTGTAAGAACAAACGGCGAGATTGAACACTCTCACATCAAAGATTTGCTTCAAGTCCTACATAACCTTACCCTTATTCTGAAGGGTTTTAAACAATTCTGCTGCAGCAGTACTCAAGTGATCCTGGTCGTCCAAGTGGAATCTAAAAAGTTTGGCCCCAATATCTTCAGTTAAGGCCTGCAGGAATAACCAAGTGTATTGCCTCATGACAGATCCAAATGCAGTTGCCCTAGAAGAGGCATCAGCAGAATCAAAACTGCATTTAATGGAATGGTGGGACACCTGAGAGGCAAAATCCAAGAGAGAAAGGGCAGAAGTCTTCCACTACAAATTGGGCATATCAGTCAATATCCCCCAAGTTGGGAGAGAATAGCCAGGACATACTTAGTCATGTGGGTCTTGATAATTAATGGCCTCATAAGGCCAAAGTAGCAGAAATACACACTTCATCGCCATACCTCTCTAAAGCATTGCTGTCCTTGTCAAAAGGACAAAGCTTAGAAAAGGATAATAGTTTGGATGGCTTATATGTGTACATGGCAGGATCAGATGAAGGACTTTTATTCAAAAACTT
>NC_056748.1:305048000-305065500 GCF_019279795.1 Protopterus annectens
TGAATTCCAAGCCTCCCTCCACTCACCTCAATGTTATTGCACTTGTAACTATGGTAGAGAAGAGTATGGTTTCTCTACTGAGCTATCTGAATGTCAGGATTATGACAATTTATAGCAATAAGTCCCTTAAAAATTAAGAATGACTATGAGATCAGATGACATAAATGGCTTGAAATTAACTTTAAAATGTTGTTGGGCATGTGACAAAATTAAAGTGCATGTCAGCGCCCTTGATAAAAAGGAAGAATGAAGGAGGAATTACTTTTCCTTATAAATAATCTCATATTCTTTCCAGAAAAGACAAAGTTATCTAATAACCTAAGATGGACAGCAGACAGGCACATTTATAATTGTAAGACAGATATTGGCAATATCTTAAACAGAGTCATGACCAGACACACACTGAGTGAAATACAACAACAAACTAATCAAAACAGATGGTTTGTTCTCAGCACCTAGGAAGAACAAATTGTGTTCATTGATCTCTGTCTTCTGACTATACATTCACATACAGTTCAATGCCCTGTTGTCCTGCCTGGCATTAACTGTTCAGACTAACTGACCCTATTGTTCAACTCTGTAGCCTAGAGACTACTTTTTGAAGTTCTTTAAATTTGTAGCTATGTGAAAGGGAGTTCTTTAAATTTGTAGATATGTAAAAGGGCACATTTGCTAATGCGACTAGTTCAAAGCCAATAATAAAAGTGGTTAAATAATTTCATTTACACTAAGAACCCTTGTTTTAAGTGCTTCTTTCCCCCATGTACCATTCTATGATAATCTGAAAAGATAGCTCCTTAACACAATACAATCTCTGTGTCAATTATCACTTTACCCACTCAAGCAACTTTTACTTGAATATAATTCATGGTCTAAAATATCACATATAGCCTTTAACAGCCTCTGGTGATAAGCTGTGTTCTACAAAATGCCATTCTTTCTGATGCATGTCTTGAATTCCATGCCAGTTAATTTACAGTCCAAGCATCATTATACCCATTGTTTTTTATACATATCTAACCAACACCATCTTTATTAGTTGCAACAAGGCAGTTTACAGTGCAAGCTGCTATTTTCCAACACAGAACTTTAGGCCAAGTACTTCATCAGAGGATCACAAATTGTAGAAACAAAATCCGTTGTTTTTCATTCCTTTAAATGCTTAATCTATTTTTGAAAAAAAAAAATTGGTCTAGGTCCTACCCATCAAGCTATTTGAACTACCACATAGCCAATACAAACATAAGAAGGGCATGTTTAAATGTGGTAGGTGCAAGTATTGTAAATACATTCAAACAGGGTCTTGCTTTTACATTTAAGGTTGTAGATATTTAATCCATGACAAGTATAACTGTGAATCCCAGGGTATTGTTTATTTGGCATCATGTCATTCCTGCCCAGTTTTTTACCTGGGCAAGACCGAACGCCAATTTAAACAGCACATATATGAGCACATCTATGCCATATCTAAGGGCACGGTTACTAATGCCCTGGCTAGACACATTAATGAATTTAATTCTCACAGATTTCAATTTACTGTAGTGCAACAAGTTATTCCAAACCCAAGAGGTGGTCCCTGGCAGTTAAAACTAGAGGAACAGGAACTTATATGGCAACTGAGAACAAATGCTTATGTTTATCCTGGAATAAATGATGTCTCTTCCATCAAATGTTTACTCAGGTTAAAAGCCTTGAAACATTAAATGATTCCTTGTATTAATACAGTTCATCTTTATTTTTATTTTTATTTTCGTTTTTAATTAAAACATCTAGTATATTTTTTCTTAATAGTGCTTAGTTTAATGTATAGTTTTTAATATGGGTTATTACGACATAATGGTGCCTTTTAAAATGTTATTACATTAATTGGTTAATTAATTGATTGACTTGATTATAAAATATGGCTGTTGGTTCTATGTAATTGTCTGAAGAAGTGCACTCACGAGAGGAGCATGAAAGCGTTTACAATAAATTTGTTGGGTGATTCGTGGACTTTGTCAGCGGTTTTACTTCCTAGTTCGTCTACCCATCAAGCTGACATATCCAAAAACTTCCCTCTCTGTGCCTCTGCTCTTACGTGCTGCACCCCTGCCCAAATGTTATATTTATTTTCTATGGACTAGTTCACATTCAGTACAGCAGAGCACTCTAAGTGGTTAGTGTCGGGTATGCATCAGCCATGTATCTGCTGACTCCTGTTGAACACAACCAATGTAAATCAACAGACTCTTTCCAACTTTTCTTTAGTTATTAATGTGAAACAATGCTAAGAAACTGACATATTTCCACTGATTCACAAGATATTGCTCAGCATACATTCAGTGAGGCTATCTTCACATCCATCAGTAAATGTAACAAAAAGCTGGGGTAAAAACTATCTGAAAAGCTGGACTATGAAAACCCTGGTTACCAATAATAAGCCAACAGGTTTTAAACCAGGTAATACCAACTACGCTACCTTTAAAGTCATTCCCAGAAAAAAAATAATAATATTCTACCAGATTTTATATAAACTGCAATAAAATGTTTGAAGTACTTCTGCATTTTAACAACATCAGGCTTTTCAGGTGGACAATGACTGAAGACTTGGCTGGCAATTCTGTCTTTCTTTGTATATGTGTAGACTGCAATCTTGTTATAGCATGCTACTGTCCAATTTTGCTAGATCTTACTGTGTGAACTAATGCTACATTTAAGCAGGATTCGTTTACTTTAATGAAAAATGCTTTTCTGTGGCTGCATAAGTGGATTGAATTCCACATGTTATAAGAAATGTAACAGTATTCATCTCCTACACTCTGTGACAATCCCTAAAGTGATTGACAGATAAGTATTTTGGTGTAATTTATTTAACTATGTATTACCGAATACATTCTTCCCCTGGCCTAGCGATAGTCTACACACAAAATATGCTACTTAGACAAAGTACCTTATACCTTAGTCTATTTCTTTCTTTTTTTCATTTAGTTATGTGGATACTGTGATGCATGCACGGTGAAAGAGAATTAAAACTTTCCTTAAATGTCCTCCACAGGTCTGGCCTTGTAAAGCATTAAGATGTCTTATTTTCTAAAAAAAAAATATTTACATGTCAACCTAACCTTCTCATTAAATTTAACAATTTCTTAATTAAGCCATGGACAGCTAAGCATAGTGCAACAGTATAATTTAAAGTTCAAAAGATTTCTTTGATCAATATTCATATCAGTATTATTATACACTAACCAGGAGCCCCCATACTACAGTATTAGCAATATTATAAGTTTAGCACCTGCAAATAATGCCAAATAACAGAATAAAGCTTATCTACCTGATGGTACATCTATAGACACTCACATACATACACACACTACAAACACACACACACACACATATACACACACTACAAACACACACATACAGTATATAAAATATGTTTTTTTGAAAAATATTTAAATATTTGCATTGTATGTATAAAATGGTAAATGACAAAAGAGCTGTGATTGTACTTGTCAACAAAATAAGCAATAGATGTCCTAAACCATTATGAACAGACATACAGAATATTAATATCCTTCACAAAATCTGGTATTCATGTTTCTACATAGATAAATTATATATAGACACCTATACATGAGAAATATACTAATTGGTTCTCTAACAGTGTAGCTGATGCATGGAACAGACTACCAAATTACATTAAAGCAAGTACCACTTTAGATATTTTAAGAACACTCTGGACACTTATTATGTTAACAAGTGTTTTGATATATTGGCAAGATGGAAGGGTATTAATGCCCATGCTTGAAATATTTTTTTGTATGTATGTATGTATACACGGTATCACAGTGTATATCTATATATATATATATATATATATATATATATATATATATATATATATATATAAATATACATATATACAAATGTATAATTATAGCTGAAATAGCTGACTATTATTATTACTTTTATTGTTAGGTGCTGATTTTAAATATGAAACATAATAGCAAATATCTCATAAAAAAAAAACAGTTCTCTAATGTAATGATCTCCTTTGCAGTCGATGTACCTGTTGGTCAACTCCAAAATGATCATAACATATTGGTTGACAAGCAAGTATATATCCGTTATATACAGGATATGTAAATGAAATCACATAACACTGAAAATGTGGAAGTTTTTTCCCTTTTCTCATTGTTATGTGATCTGGAAGTTAGTCTCTCTCTTTCTCTCTCTGTATATATATATATATATATATATATATATATATATATATATATATATATATATATATATATGGTTCTACCTGACATGGTCGACATCTTATATGACTGAAAGCTCACATGGTCGACAGTTCATTTGATCGACATGCATTTTAGGTGGGGGGCTATACCAAGAGAGAGAGAGGAGGGGGAGCTGTGGGTTGTAAGCAATGCAGGGGGTCTTACTCCTTTCCTGCCAAAACATGTTTGTTTGTTTTTATAATGAAAAAATGATGATTCCAAGTCTGATGAATGGGGAATCAACAAAACAGGACTCAATCACAGGTTTTGTTTAACAGTTATCATATATAATATAATGGTTTGAAAAATTATTTGTGTAGTCTCTCAAATGCTTGCACAAAAAAGACTCTTGGAAAAAAAAAAAAAAAAAAAAAAAATAAAGACCAAAGGCTAAAATCTAGTCAATGCCCTAAAGTAACATCGATGTTCTTCCTTACAGGGGTTAAAAAAACACGTTGTCACTTCTTGCTTGTGTGTGTGTGTGTATGTGTGTGTGTGTGTATACATGCATACCGTTGTATGATAAAAGGAGTGACAACAACAGCAGCAACAAAAAGGTATTGTAATGTCAAAGTGAATAGTTATGCCTCTGGTCAGTACATTTGGCATACTTTAGAAGAATACAAAAAGTCGATTGAGATATTCTAGAATTCTCTTGATATCTTTTAAATAAGAATGAAATTTGTGTGTCAATTAAATAATATCATAATTTTCTGAAATTTTGAAAACATATGTCATGTCATGTTGAAGATATTTGAAAGGCTGAACAGTGATAAGTTATATAATAATTTGTCATTAGAACAATATTCTATAATAGAGCAAGTGTACCAACACTTTCATTCCCAATGTGACATTGTAAATTGTTTTTTCCACTATGATTTTTGAAATCTCATTAGAATAAGATGTTAGGTTTTAGGGAGAAAACACCATGATTAAAAAAATGTTTGCTTGTAATCAAACCTATTTTGTTCACTATTTCTGCATATTAACTTGATTGGCACTTTGTACTGTTTTTGCAGTCTACTTTCAGCATATAAAATGTAAAACATCTAAGTATGCATCTTACATATTGTTATTGTATGGCCTTTTTTTTCATCTAGACGTTAAAATGTATTTAACACTAATTCCAAATGTGCTTTCAAACATTTATGCATTTAAGTCCAAAATTTGGAGTAAGCATGCCTTTTATAATACTGTACTTAAACTTTCAAGAGGTGCTATTTCATTTGCTTTCAAGAAAATGGAGTAGGCACAAACCTTTATATTAGTAGAGTATGGCTTTTAAGGCATTTATATTTTGTTATCTGCTAATGAAACACCTTCCGAAGTACAATATGAAGGAAGACATCACAGGTACCTAAGATTAATGGCTTACCTAACCATGCTTAATATACGAAGTGAAGTTTATTTTCCATCCTGGGCTGCCTGTCTTATTTTGACTATCAGTTTTACTTGTATGCGTATATTTATTTGTTTATATTCGCATACATCTATTACCGACTTGATGGGATACATGAAAAAGTCAATTGGACGGCCTAACAAAATTAGGGTAAATTTACAATCAGGGATTGTATGCAAATATATAATAATCCCTGATTGCAGGTTTATCCTTATTTGGCCTTCCGCTTGACTTTTGATGCCTTCCATTAATCAGTTCATTTCAACGAACTGGGCGTGCATGGAAAGTGTTTTTTTTGTCAACTTCTGAAGTTGTTGAATGTGCTGTAGTCGATTACAGTTGCAATATATATTACACTGTAGTTACAGTTGTGCGACTATGTAGTCATTATCAATCTGATCTGTCAACCACTTTTCTCTGAAATTAGGGACAACGTCAAAAATAAGCAGACACAGAAGCCCAAAATCAGGGACACTGTAAAAATATTGATAATATTCATTTAGAAGGTTGATAGAATAAAATGATTTGTATTGCTGAGGGTTTTCTTGTGATACAAAAATATGTAACTGCATTGCTTGGCATTGTAGAATAACTTCAACCCTCACTGTTTGGTCATAAAGTCACAAATGTTACAGGGTAAAGGGCAAATCTGAAAGCCAAACGGAAACGTCTCTGAAATCAGGGAAACTTGAAAAGCCTGGTTAGTACATATACCCAAGGGGGTGTTGGGGGAAGCCCTCACCATGAGGTGTTTTTTTTTTTTTTTTTTTTTTTTTTTTTTTAATTTGTAGTGTAGCAGTGATCCATCTGCAACTCTAGTAGTGAATGCACAATGGTTTGTGATTCGACCGGGAAATTATAAAAATACTACAATCAGCTAAGCAGATATTCATATATTATTTTAAATATCAGTTGATAGAATTTTAAAAACTTTTCCACGATAATGAACTTCAAAATGAAATAAATGTACTTTTTGTTCTGTTTCAGATAAAATTAGTAGGTCACGTAAACAGAAGTTCATAAAATATTTTAAGCTTATCTTCCCAAGAAAGGAAATATCAGAAAATACGCGTCATATATTTGTTATGTTTTCACGCAGTATAGGTTCTAAAGGAAATTACATCTGCACTAATTGTCTTCTTAAATGTTTTATTTTCCGTAGTCCTCCAAGTGGGATTTCATAAGCACTGGTGCGCCTGTGTCTTCCTGTGTTTTTCATATATTTATAATGTATTGATCCAGTACAGTTCCAAAAAAATGCAGCTACCGTAAAGTGTGTACCTATAGGTTTAATACTCTATTGCATTAGTAGTGGGCCTTCATGAATACTGGTGTGCGTGTGTGTGATTCAGAGAAGGGGAAAGAAAAGACACTGCTAGTAGAGTGCCACTCCTGAGTACTGGACTGACAGTGTTTTTTGGCACTAATAGCAGTTACAACAGGTGCTGTTTTACAGTACCTGACAGGCTTACTTGAATACTTTATAACCACGTTCCCTTCTGCAACTGTTGATTAATGACTATATATTAAAACACACACAGGAAATAACATTAGGTGTAATCAAAAAGAACACATAGATTGTGTTTGCATGGTGCTGATTTCAAAACTTGCATTTTAAAATGAAAATTATACTGCACTTGCCTCATTTTATAGGTAAAGGCACAACATAGTTTGGCTGCTATATTTTCATATAATTTTACTGTTACAGATAATTCTTGTGCAACCTTCCTGTGTCAAGTTCTGCTAAGATATTGTAAAATGCTTATCAATTCCAAAATACAGTGTTGACCTTTTCCATTTCTTTTTCTAAAGCTTTGTAAATGTTACTTTTTTTCTGAGTACTGTTATATTTGCTTAGATGAATTGCCAGTTCATCTTATAGCTTGGGTCGTGAAAGAGTGCATATTTTCTCAATCTTGTGCAAATTAATTAATGTGCAAAATATGTAGTTTCTTGTTAATTGTCCCGAGACCTCAATCAGCCCTTTCTACAAAAGTATAGCATTTTTTTCTCTGTTGTCAACTCTTTTAACCCTAGATTAAATATCTTCCAAGTTCAAAGTATGATGTGCTAACATTTGCAAAAGAAAAGACAGTAAATATTAAATCATAAATGCAGTGGAACTGGCGATTGTTTTGCTTACATTAAAAAAAATGCAAAATAAGTAATACACATTGTGTATTTAATTACATTTAAAGTATCAGTCCGACGTCGTATTTACAGTGCTATTTAAGAAAGATAAATTTTCAGCAAATAAAGGTTATAAAGAAATATACATTTATGTGTCATGTGTTGGGCAGTGAATGTTAAAATCAATAGTCCAGTTTGTTGTACAGATTGTAAATAGGTAACGTCGAGAGGTTACTGCCTGGATAATACAAAGGGGTAGGAAAGGCAATGGATCTTGGGACTGGTACTCGCAAAAGAGAATTGTCCCTAAAAACCAATGGCATACCCACTAAAGTCTGAGCTGATGCATGGGCCATGTTTGCAGCCTCAAGTTCTGCAGAAAGCTGTCTTTTCCATTTGTTCCGACGGTTCTGGAACCATGTTTTTACTTGAGTCTCTGTAAGTTGCAAACTGGAGGCAAGACATGCTCTTTCTGAGCTGCTCAGGTATCTTTTCATGTCAAATGTGGACTCAAGCTGGTAGACCTGGCTTCGAGAAAAAACTGTGCGTGTCTTTTTCTTGGCTGCGTTACCGCTGTGTCGGTCCCCCACGTCTCTCGGTCTGTCTCCTAAAGCCGGGGAGTTATGTGGACAATTTTTGTCCTTTTCGTCCTTAAAATCCAAGGCGGACTGCTGGACTGCATGGTGATGTTGCCTTCTGCCTGTACTTTCCACCACTGCTGTACTGATTTCCTTTGATGTGCCTTAGGAAATAAAGAAAAGAAAATTATTTCAGCTATTAGTAAACTCGGGTGCCATCTTCATATAACTTGCTTGTTTCGGTTATGACAATTTCATGAAATAAGGCAATTTATTTCAAATCGGTTTGTCTGTGTGAACGAAATTTACCAATGATTGCATTTATTCTGTATTTTAAAGCTCCATTTTAGAATTTCAGTGCAATATATGGCCAATTCATTGTGCGCAAAATAAACTACATACTTCTTCATTAATTATTGTAACTCTAGTAATGATGCTATTCAAACTGTGACCTCAGAAAGTAGCTGTGACGTCAGATTTGCGGACTGATGCAATTTACAATGATTGACCTTACTTTGTTTAACCTGCAAAATTCCAAGACATAATAATTCATTCTTGATTTGCAATTTGCTGACAACTCTACACGAATTATCTGTGACAGATTTAAACTTGAGTAATATATAATAAACAAAGCAAACACTATCTGAATGTAAATTTGTAAGGCACGTAATTACTTAAACTTCCTTCCAGTGGTTTAAGGCAAACCCCCTTGACAGAATTATAGTTTAACAATCCGCAGTTGCCCCTTTAATCTTGAACAGAACGAGCTTCGTGCAACCCACGAGATCGGAACTCTTATAGAATATAGTTATGCTTCACATTTCACTGGAAAAAAACAGTATACACCTTGCAAATTATCAATGCATTTCGTAGCAGTTGTGTATACATACCTCTTGAAATCTATATTTTTCCTGCGCATGAGGGGGTGATGTTTTGTATAGACCGCGGAATTAATTAAAGATCAAACGCAAATATTTTTCCAGGCATTGATATTTGCATTATGGAATCTGGAAAAGGACCAAGTATCAACCCAAAGAAAGAACGCGTACACTTTTTTTTTTTTAACCAAGGTAAACCTATGATTTACACCATACCTCTCCACCTCTCACAGTAAGAAATCTGGACAAAGCTAGAACTAATGGGTCGGGGGGTCAAAGGCCCCAAAATAGGGGCATATTTTTAATATTGCTCCTATAAACATATAGCGTTGCATTGCATTATTGTATATTTTCTGAAGGATATGAAGTCTGAAACTCAAATGTATGTCATTATGTAACATTACTTGGTGACTTTAATCCTTAATGATTTGCTGGAAAACTATACATTTTATCAAGAACAGACTAAAAATATGAACATTTTGCAAAAATATGGACAGCTGAGCTGTATGATCTACATGGTCCTTTTTCAAACTTAGCACAGAGTACTGCTTGGTTAAATGACTTACTCGGTCAAACATTAGGCAAATGAGGGAATCGAACTCTGGACCATTGGAAGCAGCACATTACACTATGTTGAAACTCTGTGCTGCCAGATTAATAATTCTATTAGCGCTCGCGTCTAGTATATCATAATTTTCAAAGAAGCATGATGCCACGGGCAAAAGATTGTGAACTAAGCAAAGTAGCAATCTGTGCATGCCGTTACTTGTTGTTGGTTTGTACGTGGACAATGATCATGTTTACATGCAGACTCAGTGTCATACTGAATCTAATGGAACCACGGAAGGGCAACATGCAAAACAACTGTCTTTTTAACCCGTCGTTAATAAGAGACCAAGGCTACTGGACTTGTAATGATTTCTGTCTGTTATTTTTAAATACAACTGTCAGTGTAATCTGAAATTTCATTAAACATTTTTTGTAATGTGAAACGAAAACTGACATTAATCAGCACAGGCGCTTGTAGGTTGCACCTGTTCAACGAAAGATTATTTAAATACACCACGAGCTGCAACTGGACGGGCAAAAAAAGCTATATCATGAGAGTTGGTAAAGATATTGTGAACTGCTGAGGTGGAATGCATTTTACAGTTTGGGAATTCTGGGAATTAGCTAGCTTTATGTCCGTTCGTCTGTGCAGCTAGCTATTTATATTATACTGGTATGTCTGCGCCTGTATGTCAGTTTTTTGTTCAACTTCAATTTTCTTTATGGTTGTTTTTGGTATATTTAGTTTAGGGGATAAAATGTGGACCGACGCCCAGTTAACTAGCCCTAGACATAGAAGTCAAATACCTGACCTGAGAAAACTTGCAAAGACCGCCATGAACTTACTCTTACTTAACGAGGGGGAATAGCAAACTTAAGTAACTGTTCCTCAGCTGTTTATATGTCACAGTTGTTTAAAGTCGGGCATCCAGTTCACATCTTGTATAATCATTTCATCCAGATAGCCATATATTTTGATACAGGGGAAGATAATGCACAGCGTCACCGAATTAATAGTATAGGTTAGGTTCTACAGACACACACACACATGCATTGTATCAATATATGAAAGCTTAAGTATGCACTTACTGAAACATGTGAAGCTTATAGGTTGCTGTAGCTTATTGCAAGGTTGTTCCTTGTGCAATGAAGGGTCCGAACAAAAACAGCCGTGTTGTTTGGCATTGCTGTCCTCTAAGCAATCTTCTTCGTCGTCGGAGGAGACACAGAGAGCTGTCTTCTGCAAGGAGATTCCCCTGGCGCAGTCCCTGCCACTTGGTCGAGCCCCCGCCTCCGATGTAGTGCCAAGAATGGACTGTATGGTGAAACTGGAAAGTGGAGCTGGAGGGGGACACTTGGCTGAATCCTCTTTGGTGCTCATCCTGGGTTCATAAGAAAGAATAATAACAAAGAAATAATGACTTTAGAAAAAGTAGTTCTGTGTGATGAAGAATTATTTTGATATTTCTTTGCTTGTGTCCCTGAGCTTGCCTAAGCAGAATGCATTCCCCTTGCTTTCTAGACCTGTATTGATCTTCTGCTGGCGGGGGCTTCGTCGTTACTTCATTTGCATGGAGGTTAGATCTGGGGTGGCCAATCACACAGTGCAGTGAGGCCCGGAAATTTTAAACTCTGCAGCCAGGGAATGACTCTGAGATTTCTGATGGTGACATTTCTAGTAGCAAGTGCAGAGCATCTGTAAGTCGGTAGGACTAGCAAATGTCTGAGGTGGGGTGAATGCTTTTTTAGAGCCATTAGTGCCGCATCGTATGCACCCCTGATCCCCCCCTTCTGCCCCGTCCCACCCTCTTTTCTATATCGTTTTCACGCTCTTTTATTACTGTCTTTACGTTTATGTCATCCTTTTAAAAAGAAATACTGTAGGACACCGATCCCATACAAAACAAACGTCGTGCCGCAGCAGGGACTTTGCTTTGGGTATTGTTGTTTGTTGCCAGCTTATCCGACACGCGACCTTTGCGACCCTCGTGTGTGTGTGTCCGGGGGGGGGGGGGGGCGCTGCCGAAGTTCCTGGACCGGTAAACTACAGCCTGTTTTTCCAGCCACGCTGTGCAACAAGTGCAAATAAATTCTAAATACTTCTCAGAACCTTATGTGTTCCAGAAGGCATGAGCGTCTATTAAACGTTATGCAGATAATTTAATTTTTTATCTGCCTTTTGACTGATGTGTTTAATTGTGATGCTTGGTATTTTACTTGACCTGGAAGTAAAAAGAACATTTCAATATCAGTTAAAAAGGCGCGCCGCACATTTTAAGCATATCCAGAAGAGCACTCGTTACCCTTATTAGTACCGGAACTGTAAAGTATCCGTCAGGATGAACTGCTCCTACTCAGGGAGGGAGGGACAGAGGGATAGGATGAGTTTTGTCTGGCGCCAGTAATCCTCGGCTCTGCACTTTAAGAAAGGCATCTGTGATATCCTGCAATATAACCTGCGCTGCATTTCACTCCATTCAGCACACATTCTTGTTGCAATGCTGCTGAATAATCGAAATCTTCCTAAAATATAAAACATAGCTTTCATACACATATCAGTAGCCAAACAGATTGGGATTAAATGGACGTTTTGTTATCCTCCTTGAACTGAATGTTGCTTCAGCTCTCACTGCACTTCATTTACCCAATTGTTTCCTCCTCTTACAACACTTTGCCCAAGTTAAAATGTTTGGAGTTCTGTACAACCTCACCCTTATTTAAAAAAAACAACAAAAAAAAAAAAACATGCCAGCTAGTGCTGGTTGTTGCATATGCGATGTTCCTTATTTTTAACCTTGCAAGTCACACACTGTAGTACACCATTGCTCTGCATTTTATTCATTTGCTGCCAGAATTGTTCGTTTTCTAAGAGTGCAGTTGTGTGACTAATTTTATCTAAATGTACATTTTAATGGTGTTAGTACTGTCCCCAAATCTATTGTGTTAAACAGGTACAACCTTGGAAATTGTTGAAAGCATATGCAATGCATAACACACACTGATTCGTGTTTATTTGTTTAATAAAAAGGAAAGCAATGCAAACACAAATGTCTCTTTACTTGCATAATGTCAGAATAATGACTGGTCAATTGACTTTCTCGTTTACAAACGAACTATGAGAGTCAAATATTCACTACTTATTACATCGAAGCTCATTATTAACTACAAAAGAAAGCAATATAATGTACAGCGCACTTAAAAAGTTAACTGCAAGTTAATGAAATTATATAACCCTTGTAGTACATAAAAACAAGCACGCTTGACTGAGCTATTGCGCATTTACAATTAAAAAGTCTGTGTACCATCCATTCTGCCAACTTTCAACGCAATGATTTCACCGCACGTTTTAGTGATGAAACTGATATATGCACGACAGTTGCAAGTAAACAGAAAGACATGGCTGATTGTGTATTAGGATCATACTTCTCAACCTCTTAGTGCCAGAACTGGGGATAATACCAGAATAATGGGAATGGGGGTGGGTTGTAGTGGAGTGGGACAAGGGCCCACAAACAGGGATATGTTTTAAAAACTGCTCTTAGAAGATTGTTAGAATAATGGGTTTTGCATTGGCGTGAATTTCTTGAAGGATATGAAATCTAAATCTCACATGTGTGTCATTATGTAGGGACTGCAATCCTCCAAGACGTTCCAGAAAACCATAAGAAGAAACCAAAAAATGTGAAGTAAAAATCTGCACATTCTGCACAGTTCTGTACAGCTGAGCGGTATAAGATGAATCATTGTGGTCCTCATAAATGTACTTGGCAGCAGAGTAGTTTAACTGCAAATAAAAAATGATAAAATTTGCATGAGTTAGTGTATAATATTGAATATTGGGGGTCAAGTCTAAGGTACTCTATCATACAACCATACTGGATATTTGAGAAGCTGTGGATAGACGGAGTCCCATGCATTCCTGTTGGGATCCAGGAAAATGTACGATTTGTTGTGTGAGCTATGGCTGGGCTTCTAGGCACAAACATTTGTGATTTCTTCTAGTACCTGTCTCATGTGATAGGGCTACCAGCTTCTGATCTGTGTTGATGTTTATCTATCTATCTATCTATTATTTATTATATTATTTATTTTATTTTACATTTGTTAACCGGGCTAGTCTGGCTGGATACATGTCCATTTTCAGCAGAGGCCCGAGGAGAAAAGCTCCATTAACGTACTAGCAAACTTACAATACAAAGATCAAACAATCAAATAACAAATATCAAAACCAAAGACCCAAGCAAGCAAAAATTATATAAACATCATAGCAAATAAAGGAATCAAATTTTTATGTAGTTTAGTGAGATGCTGAGGGATTATAAAACAGGAAAACAAAACTGAGAGGCAACCTTCTTGAGTGATTGCTAGAGTAAGACTGCTAGTAAAATGCAGAAGTCTGTTAATAGACTGTCATAAGGAGAGTAAAATATAAAATTACCTATGTAGAAATTAGAGTAGAAAATAAGTTGTGGCAGGGTACTAGAAAAAGGTGGGTAGGAAAAAAAACAGATGACAAGATGTAATGAAGGAAGAGAAAAAGAAATGTTAAAAATGGGTCAGTAGAGGCATAATTAAGGGTAGAGCAGCAACCAGTAGAGTGAAGGGGGGGGGGGCTAAAGAGGAGAAATTGTTGGTGAGCTCAGTCAGGATTAGTGCATGGGCACTATCTATCTATCTATCTATCTATCTATCTATCTATCTATCTGTCGATCTACCTAGCTATCTAGCTATCTACCTATCTATCATCTGCCCACTATACTCATCACACTTGCGTTGTGTAAGGTAATTAATAAGGGAGACTTGTTGAAGGATAGTGGGTACAGGTACGTTGGTAAGGTGTATAAGGAATGGCTGGCCCTACTGATAGTGGATCAAAGAAATTGAGATGTATGGAAAATGGCCAGGATGTTAAGGTATGAGTCTAAGGAAATGGAAAATATCTGGTAGGCAGTGAAGCAAATAAGTGGGCTGGACCAGTGTTTCATAGGTTCATAGGTAGGTACTAGGCTATCGGCCCAAGGGCCTACGTAAGCCTAGCCAACAAGGTTCCCTGGCTTACGCCACCCAAGAAAGTTATTTTCCTGTGCCACTGTCGAGCAGAGACACAGAAGTGATGACCGAGGTGTATTTCCTATTTCCCATCCACTCATCAAGATTTTTCTTGAAGAGTGCTAATGAAGAACTTTGCTTGACATAGATGGGTAGCCTGCTCCAGAGTATGGGAAGTCTCTGGGACAGGAATCTATCTCTCCAGCATGTCTTGTTTATTGTGGTGACAAGGTTTAGGTCCCTAGAGCGTGTAGCTCGGAGGGATTGGGATTTCTTTAGGTGTAGCAAGTCCAACAGCTCTGGGTTTGACATAGCTTTATATGTTAGGCAGAGATCAACTCAGAGTAGGCGATATGCTACGGAGTAAAGATGGAGTTTTTTGAGGCGGTCAGAGTAAGGCATTTGTTTGAGGCCAGTAATCCTCTTTGTGAGGTACTTTTGTGGCCTTTATAGCTGCTGCAGATGTCTTGTGAGGTACATTCCAAAAGGAGCGTTGTACTCTATAATGGGTCTAATGAGTGTGGAGTAGAGGTGAACAATGACCTCTTTTTTCCTGGATGAGAGCCCTTTTATGATGAGGACATGAGGTGTTCTTCATTCATGTTACGCTGGTGGTCTATTAATTTTAAACTTTAATTTCTAGGGTGATACTGACTCAATTATTTGTTGGAAGTGTGGAAGGAGTAAAACCATCTAATATTATTTATTCTCGGAATATCCTCTGGGGTGGTGAGGGGCTTTGTGGCGGAATTGATTTTTACGATATTTGCAGCAATGCTGTGTGCAAAAGTAGTTTCTATCATTCCATTACTAATGTTGTTTGGATGCTGGAGCATATCTGCATTAGCTGAAGCTCTTCATCGGTTGCTTTTGCGAGATGGAGAAGCTAAGTACATTTCATCAGATGGAGCAAAGACTTTTTGCGCACAAGTTGGAAGGTGTTGAAAATCTAAAATACTGGAAAAGTCCTTTTAGTGTGTTTTTTGTGGCCTTTTTCCTGGTAGACCCATTTACAGCACTGTAAAATCGAAAACGGGCTTGTTGGAACACACGCGCGCGCACGCACACACACACTTTATCTATCTATCTATCTATCTATCTATCTATCTATCTATCTATCTACCTATCTATCTATCTATCTTTGGCCCTGTGCTGCTAAGGAAGGCTATTGCTTGGGGGAGCTTTGTATACTTATATACTTAGATAAAGTGTTACCTGTAATATCAGGTATTGTTAGTTCTATTTGGAAGAACATGCTAGTGTGCTCTGTACTGTGCATAGGTAAATCATTGTGTTTAACAATGTTATTTCCATTAAAATATTATCATAAAAATTATCGCACTGGAATGTTATACTGTGGTTTTAAAACCAATCATAAATACAGCTGACAAAAAAATGAAATCGCATTTTTATGTAGAAGTGTGTTCTTTTCATGCACATAAAACAAACATACACACAATAAAATCTCTCTCTGTCTTCGTATAGTTGTGAGGATGAAACCTAATGAAAATGTAGGTATGATGCCTGTGTATAAGTCTCAAACATTAAACCATTTAGGCTTACTTGTTTGGATGGCTACTGATGTATGTCAATAGTTACACAGATACACAGATCTGCCTGTCTGTAATATTATTCATCGTGTGTTTATATGGCGGAATGCATCTTTCCTATATAACCACACAAACACACACACACACACAATACACTGCTTTTCAAGACTGGTGAGTCGATTATGCCCTCAGTCAAGAAAAGCAGAAGACCTAATGAAATAATGTGGCGAAGACAGAGAAAGGCTTTGCAATACAGCATAAGAAATATCTGACATCAAAACTGCAACTAGCAGTTGATACACTTTTTCTGAACGTAATACCGGCGATTATGATCAGGGGAACAATATTAAGTTAATGAAAGTATTTACTGTTCGGGAAACTTTGTTTTTTACGTATAGTAATATGATCTGTACCCTTACAAATACAGACAACGCGTTATTTAGGTAGCACTTCTGGTTCGGTAAAGAGGAGAGGGACAAATTGTGACCCTGGTTATAAGCAGCTGATTTATTCACTGACTGCTATGTGCTTTTGAGTAGGATGCCTTTGCATTGTAATAATTTAAATGTTTATTTTGAGAGTAATGCCCCCCCCCCCCCCCACACACACACACGTAGCTGTAATTACTTAGTAGGTCCGAGAACGGTAATTCTAGGTCATTGGTTGTAGATGACTGTCACTGCTGAAGTGACATCTTGACCCCATGTGCAAAAATGGGACAAAGCGGTTGTGGGTGGATGGATGAAGTCTCAGCATTTGTATTTCATTATTTATGATGCTTTAACCACCTTGTGTTGAAACGGAAAATAAGTTAGATTGGTCAGTTTGGAGCGTAGGCATTAATTTACTAACCTTATAATTCGTTTTAAAGGAAAGGGCTGAAAATCAGGAACATTTTAAATAATCGTGCTTTTTATTTAAGTTGATAAAACAAGCTCAATGTCTGGATCATCAAGTATTTGATGCATAAAAATAAAGGTCATGATTGTTTTCTTTTACACCTACTGCATTTACTACTTTACTGTACTGGAGTTTTTAGTGTTAAACTGTGTGTGTGTGTGTGTGTGTGTGTGTGTGTGCGTGTGTGAGAGACAAGTTAACTAGA
>NC_056748.1:305070500-305073000 GCF_019279795.1 Protopterus annectens
ATAATACGAATTACACCCTCAGCACATGTGTAATTAGTGGAGTGTAAGGCTACATTGTTTAAAACCTGGCCTCTTGGTACCACTTGTTAGGTACGCTTGGTTAACACCGAAGGGTATATACAAATGTGTTTATCATATACCTCGCTGTATACACGCTGTAACGAAGTTAAACAATGCAGATGTTCTCCTTTCTTCTGATTGTGTATATTTTGAATTTGTTCTTATTTTATTTTGCCGTATAACATTATCACTGATTTTTTTTTATTTCTGTATGACTCTTGATTTTAAATCCCAAGGAACAAATGTAATTCACAACACTAGCCAAAGTACTGTGCGATGAGCTTCATCTGGAACATTATAACACTGGTCTATGATCAATAAGAAATGATGCATTACAGTCTGCATTAATGGCAATCTAGCCATGCAGGTTAATGACATCTTCTAATATGTTGTGTACAATTCGTCGATTGTTCGGTTTGACTATAACAAACATACTTACATCAACCTATTAATTCACTGCTACCCAAATAGTTTGTTTAATGAAGTGTTCTTATTATCTCCTTTATGTAATCGGTGTGTTTTTTTAATTGTCTAATTCTTTCATGTTTGGTTGCCCCATTGGATAAATCATGCGACTGAAAAAATATCTGCTTTAATGCAAATACAAACCCCATCTAGAAAGGATGGTGTTGCAAAAGGTCCTTACGATTTGATGCTTGGGGAAGTTCCTTTCAAATGTACATTTTTATATGCATTATGCCAAAATACTGACCTTGTGTGCGGCTAGACGTCTTTCTTCATCAGTGAAAATTGCATTCAGTAGACCAGTGAAACAAAAGATACATTAGTTTTGGGTGCAGAACTGAAGATTCCTTTGAACTTTCTCTTCTAAGAAGTTGTCTTGAGTTTGCAGCCAAAATCTTCCGAAGCGGGAAGTTTATATGTACTGGTAATATTAGCACTGTTTTCTATATACAGAAACCGTATATTTTAGAACCAAATAAAAGAAATACATACGTGTTTTAGTATAAACACCGAAGCTAGATCTGTGCAGTTGTGTTCAAAACAGCGCACACAAAAACATTCTGGAACTCTGTAACAGCAAACAAAGTCACTGATTTGAAAACCAAGTTTCTGTAATCAGCCATCACCCATACAGTTTATTTTTAGATTACCTCAATTTAGAGAAACACATGTTAAATGCTACTGTCAGAAGTAAAATTGGGTTTAGCTTGCAAAGTGAGGCGGTAGCTCTTTGTTTTAGCTGTGCCAATGAACCAGGATGGGGTGAGAAAGATGTAATATTTCATGTCTATAACGTCCAAATAAAATATGCACACTATGAGATCCAGTGTTACTTTTAACTGAAAAAAAAATCCGTCTAAAACGTTAAAACATAAAAAAGCAGGTGGAATAGCCATCATTTTTCCAAATATGCTCACAGTAACTCACTATGAATTTATTCCATTTGCTTTTTTGTTTTCTATCGAGCCTAATCCTGGGCCTCCTCTGAACACGGGCACTTTCTGGCCCAGTCAAACTTTCTTGGTAAACAAATGTCAAATAAATAAATTAATTAAAAGAAAACATGACTTTCCTGATCATGGTCTCCTCGTATCCATTATTTATTTGTATATTCATTATTCTTGAACTATATCAGTTTTTTATTATATTTATACAGTCTACTGCAATGTTAGTATGATGGAAACACTAGAAGTAACATTGGGACATTGCCCTTTTTCTCATTTCTGGAGAACCTGTCCTGATCTTGGGGTGGGTGGGGATCTCACTCCAAGTGCTTTGTTAGACAATGTTTGCTAGGTCACCTACAAGTTTATATAAAGTGAGTTTTAATTTGCACAACAAACTGAAAATAATTAATTTGTGTGGACCAAAGGGTGAGCTGTCATGTGAAAACTACAATTTTGGAAACATATACCTCGTGTTGTTTGTCTAGAAAAAAATACCCTTTTCAGAGGATTTTTCCAGCAATTTGTATAGCTGAACGGACAGCGTAAAGTCAGAATGCAATGCATTAATTTTCTATATCCACTTACAAGAGTTAAGCATTCAGTTTACAAGGGCTGGGGAAAAACAATTACTTCAGACAGCCATGGGCTCACCCCCCCCCCCCCACCTTTCTATTTTTCACTTACCTAGGGATGAGGATATCATTTGCTTAGGAAAGACTTAGTCAATCTTGCTAAAATTACGTTTGATGGTCCCCCCAAATGATCCCCTTAAAAGTACTAGAAGGAAGACCACAAAGTGCACAGTGTAATGCGACATTTAAACTTCACTATGATGTAACCAAAACACCACCTTTTCTGTATTAAGCAATACTCGGAAAAGCAGAGAATACTGGACTGAAGAAAACAGATTTGAGGAGTGGCGAGCATCCTTTGTCTCCAAAGCTTTTGGCAATGGCGATTACTTTTGCATTATGTGATATCCGTGCTGGAATGGAAATGTATAAATATTAAGCTGGGCCATATAATTG
>NC_056748.1:305078000-305143000 GCF_019279795.1 Protopterus annectens
GTGCTGATAAAATGAAAAGGGCGAAAGAAGCCAAAGTGTGCTCCGTACCGTCAGTTCGTGGTAGGTGGCTTCCAGGTGCTATAGTGTAGGGGTACCACCAGGCTGGCGAGCGCTCCAAGTAATGCGTTGGGAGAGCAAACCTCTGAGTCTGTAAGTCAAAACGCGGAAAACTGAGATCTCCAACCTGGGAGAGCGCAAAGCCCGCACCCTCCAGGGGCCCTTTCAGGGGAGCGAACAAGGTCTTGGGCTTGGAGGGCTTCCGATCACAGTTGAGCAGGTTCTTGATGGAGAAAGGCGAATCTTTTGGCTGACTGGAGTTCTCTTGAGTAGTCTCGGGCATGATGGAACAGAAGCTTGGGTCATAAAACAAAAAAGTGCCCAAATTTAAGCACAAATAGATAAATCTGTACAAAGCAGGACGACGACAACAACAGTCCTAGACTATACCTGTCTATCTGTGCGTATTACGAATCTTAAAAAAAGTCTTGCATGAAGAGTGTAGACTAGACCCCGCACGAAGTGGGACAGCGCTCGGTGCGTCAATCTGGCGCCAGATGCTAATGATGAAATAAAAATGTCATCCAAGTTAAATGCAGAGAGTATACGGCGATTGGGCACGCACAATGGCAAATAGGATTAGGGAACAGCAGAAAAAGACAGAACGCATTGCAATGCCTCCACTTCCCTATACTTTGCGCTTTGGCTTCAGGGTACAAGAGCTCGCTTGTTATTGGCTTTATATAGTCCAATTAGGCAGCAAATGAGGACAGGCCTATTAGCACAAAGGGATATGGGCTCGGCTACAGCAGCACTTCATGCAGCAGGCAGACGAGCAGTATGGATTGAGCTCTGCACGCCCGGCGAAGGGAACTGTCAGCAAAAGAGCAGATGGCATATCCCCTTTATTTCACTTTAATGTCTGCATTGCAATTGTAAAACCAACTAGCAAAAAGCATACAGTAATTTGAAATGTATTGATTTTTTTTAAGTGCGCAACTGCTGCTGGTGTGGGGATGAAATTGTTTTCCAGAAGATACCACAAGTTAGCCAAGCATTTTATGAAATATCACACCCCCACGCACACACTACTCTTAAACCCGACCTAATGTTACACAGTAATTTAGAACTACGAAAAAAAGAAAGCACAAGTAAATGTCAGCGCAGTTTCCAAAGTTGCCCCTCCACATATATACAAACTGCAGTTTAGTTAAACTATTTGGATAATGGAGAAGCAGAACCACATTCGTTCACCTTTTGATGGGAAGTGATGTTTCATTTTTTTCTTTCTGAAGTATGACAGCAATTTTCAATTAACAGGACCCGAAACATTTACTTTTATTTTCAAACAACTAATTGTTCATATTTTCTATGCTAGCATGTACGCAGTTATGTAAATAATAATAATAACAATAATAACAATAATAACTATAATTTTTGTTTCGGGGGCCACTAAACATTTTTTTTTTTGGAGTTTAAAAACAGCTAGGTCATAAAAAACATTAAATCATTTCTGTCATTATTTGTGTGACTTGCGTGACTAACTTTCACAAAAGCACCGTTTTGAAATTAGGAAAGGGAAATCAGTTGTATTGTTCACTCAGCATACCCACACATCTTTCGTAATTATTAATCGTGTTGGAGTGCAGTCCTATGGAAAAACAAAACCTTACATTTGTAATTGTTTAATGATGCGTGTGGCAGTTTGCTGCAACACACTTATAAAATAACCGAATGAAATGACGCAACTGGCACACTCCACACAAGCTGCAAATCCAACTAATTTACACCATATGTCTGTATATTATAGGCTGTTTTTTAAACCTCGCCGCTTAGACTGACTTAGTTATATCAAAGAAGTCATGCACCTGACTGAATGCCCACACCACTGAATATAAGGAAAGCTCTTTTTATGGTTGTTGATTAGTTTAATACATGTGATCTCTTTATTTTAATATGTGTCTTTAGTTAGAACATTCTGGCCTGTAGTACCAACGACAGCATAAGATACTTTGTAGCTTCCAATGCAGCTTTAAAAATGTTAGGGTTTTTACGGAAATTAACGCCTTTTGAAACTCTTGATGGAAGGCAGACGTCTGGATTTTATATGTAGGCGTGTTTTGGTTGACTGCTTTTTTTTCTGCCCTTGCCGTGGAAGGAACTTGCTATTATACTAATTACAAGTTGTTTAAAACAAATGACATGATTTAGATAGCTTCTTTCCAGGGACGAAAAAAAATGGAGTTGTAATGCGCTGCTGGGAAATCAGTATAACTAGTCTCATGTAAAAAATAATCAGGATTTATATTCATGGCAGTTTTAGCAGGTGCTTCCTGAAGAACATGCACTGTAAACTAAGGTAATTTATGGAGAACTGATTACACTTATTTCCGATATAAGAATTACATATACTTCAGGCCGGTCGCTAAACATTTTAGATGTTGTTTGCGTGTCACTAAAATTCTACTTTACGTTCTTAAAGCATTCTAAATTATATACAGCGGTGTGTACAACCTGTAAATGTAAAAGAGGCATGCACTGGCAGATGCAAGAGTTGTAATATACAACACTAAAACCAAAAATGTTTATTAGTTGATTTGATGGTCTGGACTGAGAGGGGGAAATTTCTATCTTACATTTTCCCTTTAATTTGGAGCAACACCTGTTTTTGTGTTTCTGAGAGAGTAGTATACAGAGATGCAAGGCAGTTGTTACACATCTACACACACACACACACACACACACACACACACACCCCGGTCCCTGCTTTTTCTTTCTCTTCCCTCTTTAAATCTCAGAGGTTTATATGTGTATATATAAAATTGCCTTTTCTATACAATTTTTATTTACTTTCTGAATAATCACATAACGCATTAAAATAATTAAACTCATAACTCAGTCGCATAAAATGACTACATCCAAAATTTCATAATCAGACACACAATCTTCTACAAATTTACTGCACAACCGTTCCATATTCAGTTTTATCATTTTTATCACATTTATAAGCACAGTAGTATTTTTCGCTTTCTTCCCAACCACCTTTCTGTCAAAAAGTTCTGCCTTTTAGTTTAAAACCTAATCACAGTATAAATGTTGGACATTCATTTGGCACTCGTCTGTGCTTGGAACGTTTGTGTTTTACTGTATCATTTTACTACATTTCTGTAATGGATTATACGTTTGGAAATTCGGGAGATAATATAGTACAACTTGCTAGAGAAACAATATAAAGTCTAAGAGCAATTGCATTTATTTGTTTGTACTCAAGGGTGTTGCCAGTCAAACTCTATATTCAACGGAGTAGATTTTTGTCTTAGCAGCTCACAGAAGCATATGGTCCTACATAGACCAAAAATCTGGAACTGTTTAAACGAATATCTGCAGCACAGATAAATACAGGGGCACTTTAAAAAAAGTTTGGATAATTGTAGGGGCAAAAACTGAAACTTTTTACGAGTGTCTTGTCTATACAGGGCAACCATTAAAGCTAGTTTGAGCTTTTGGAGAACTTTTAAGAGAAATGCATGCTTTTTAATGGGCATGTGGGCTGGTAGAAGACATCATTTCAGGGTTTAAGTACAAAATAGAAATTCCAGCTAATCTCATTTTAAAAGTCACCTAAGACCAGTACATTGTATGCTAACAATCAACCTGCTTTCTACTTATTGCAAACACGGGTAAGTAAAACATATTTAGTGATAGCAGATGTCAAGTCACCATTACCCGCTACTCTCATTAAAACTATTTTATATTTATACTTCATCATTTGCGTTTAGAGGGCGGGGTGAGTCATTTCACTTTACAGGTGTATTAGGCAAGTGTCTGTGTAAATTATTTTATGTGTAACACTTATTGCTTAAAAACATATCTGAATCAAGTTTAAGGTAAGATAAAGTATTTTTTTGGCAAGACTTTCCAGTGTAGTCATAATTCTCAAGTGTACGTCATTATAAGGAACGTTCCTCATTTGGGGTCTTAAAAACTTTATGTTCCACAAAGTTCCACATGGAAAGGGTCTGTCACACATTCATTGTTAGCAAAGTTTTAAACGGATATCCATGGTAAATAGAACTGAATCATTATTTCATTAAAATAGTTATTCTATGAGTAAAAAAATATCACAGTTCAACTATCCTGTGAGCTTACTTGCTGAAGTTGTTCGTAAGCTGTCAGTAAGTGTTCTGTGTTTTGCCCGTTTGTTCCACATTATGAGAGGTACTGGTCTTCATTTTGGAGATGGAAGTTTTAAAGTTATTAGTGTATATGTATGAGCTCAGGACAAAATCATAACGCAGCCATTTGTGCGGAGCTGCAGAAGATCTGGCAAGTTCGTAAAGCTTATTACTACCGCCACCTGTCGTTCACTCTTAGCAGCGACTTGTTGCGCATTAAGTACAGTAAGCGAGAAGACCATTACCCTGAAATAAACACTACAGCCTAACAGGGAATGAATAACAGAAAAAAAAGAACCGCTTTTAATTTGAACATAGCTTTGGTATACTGAGGGCCATACCTATCAACTGCTATGATTTAGGTATAGCGCTACAATTTTGGTGCGCAGATTTAACTCTGATCTTAGTTTTATAACTTTATAACGCTCCCCATAATGTTTGACCTGTCTATCCGTGCATACTTATACATAAACTAAGACTACAAAAAATATTTCACTACCACTACTATATACATACATTCTATTTTGCAAAATAAGAAAGTGCTCCTCTTTCTGACCCTCTGTTAAGCTTTTGTACATCTAAATGTTATGACTTTTATATGCGTGAAGTTTGAGAGTCATGCTGAGGGCATCTGAGCTACAACAAGCCAATATGAAAATCATCAAGGCTAAAGATCCAGTCCCGTTCAACGTGTTAACTTTTCATGGGAATGCATACCCGTGCGTAGTTTTCGAGTAATGTTATTACACGTGCCCCTTAAATCTGATACTTTCTCCACTTACAGTGGTAATATCGGTATCTCCTCCGACAATAAAGAGGAACTGAGTTGCAGATGTCAGGGGAGCTAAATATAGTTAAATATTTTATAAATTAAAATACTCATGTCTGTCTGCCACAAACCAGGAAATATATATTTGGCGTGCAATGCAAATCATAAGGATTGGTGCATGAAGGATCTTGCCCAGATTTTTGAGCAGTTAAATGTCCCATACCGCGTGGAAATGCATTAATAAAAGATACTTCCTTAATTTCTTTCTTCTTTTTCTAATTTTTCTGCCACTCTCCTTTATTTGCTATTTTTTCAGCATTTACTCGTTCGGACGTCTGCTTTAACTAGTTCAGAGTCAGAGTAAAGAGCTGAAACACATCCAGCCAATGAATGCAGGGCAGAGAAACATTACCTCGCCATTATATATATATATATATATATATATATATATATATATATATATATATATGTATATATATATATATATATATATATATATATATATATATATATATATATATATATATATATATATATATATATATATATGTATATATATATATATATATGTATATATGTATATATATATATATATATATATGTATATATATATATATATATATATATATATATATATATATATATATATATATATATATATATATATATATATATATATATATATATATATATATATATATATATATATATATATATATATATATATATATATATATATATATGTATATATATATATATATATATATATATATATGTATATATATATATATATATGTATATATATATATGTATATATATATATATATATATATATGTATATGTATATGTATATATATATATATATGTATATATATATATATATATATATATATATATATATATATATATATATATATATATATATATATATATATATGTATATATATATGTATATATATATATATATATATATGTATATATATATGTATATATATATATATATATATATATGGCATGGTGTCAGAAAATATTTCTGGCGTGTTGAGAATATGTGTTTCTATCTTGGCATTTAAGATTGCCACATTATTTCTGCTGATGTCATTTGTCATAGTGTGTTGGACACATCTGGCGAAAACAGTGAGCTTGAGCGAGACTTGGTCTAGTAAACAGTTCTTTGCTATTTGATATATTTTCACATTCGGAAGTAAAATAATTGAAGCAGTTAATTTTCACTGTACAGTCTCTTTGATTTAAAAAAAATCATCTCGAATTCATAGTCTACTGAACTACCAATGTAATTTCACTTCATTTTAAAATTTGGCTCCAAATTAGGACCTGACAGCTGCTAAAATCTTTGCAATTGAAGGGATCCTCTCCGAATAACGGACGTCCTGGATTCAAGGTTTTGTGCTGTATTTTACCTGAAGTTGTCTTAGGGAGGGACATACCGGTAAGGACCCAATGTTTCATGTTTCCCCATATTGCAAATGAAGAAGACTTTAGGATATCCAACAGACTTATTTTTTTTAAGAGGCGGAACAACACAAAAATGTAGAAAGGCACAGCTTTACTGATCGCTATAGAAAAAAGTCCCACATGAGATATTTATTGTTTTTTCCTATTGTTTTTTTTTTTTTTGCCAGAAAGCAAGGGTTTCAGAAGACAAGAGATGTCTGGACAAGAGTGTGAATTTAATGACTTCATGGAATGACTAATAAGTGGTAGAATACTCTGCAACCAGAAAGGATCTACTAAGGGAGGTACATTTCTGTGAGCTCAAACAGTGGAAGAAGCCAACGATGGCTGTCCAGAGCTGAATTATCAAATGTGCAACTTAAATGTTTTACCGAAGGGAATGAACTATGAAAAATTAGAGTGTGCAGGAAATGATGTGAAAACAAAGCCTGAAAATGCTACAAATAGTAAAAAATAACAAAACTCTAGGTGGCCATATGGTATCCAAAACGACATTGGACAATGAATAAACAGTCAGAATCCACACCCCTGGAGTAATTCAGAAAAAATGATAATGTGACCACACTGTGATAAACAGCACGATAAGACTGGTGTGAGGTGGCCTGAGGGAGACTAGGTATCAGTAAGTGCTAACATCACACTGACTCATTGCAGAACGTGTTGCATAATAAAGCCATTCATTCACAAATGTGACATTCACTATGTAATTGGGTAGACCTTTTTATTACAGGTCACATGAACTATTGCTATTGGCATGCAGGTAGCACACTCGACACGATGTGTGTCCACTTGCACATCCAAGCACTACATAAATACTGCTGAGAGCCCCTATAAGGTCTACAAAACAAAGAGACAACTGGTGCAGAAAGGTTTTAGTCCCTCTTTTTGTATTATGCAGAAGACCTTCCACACTTAGATCCTGCACAGACGAAGTTCACTCACCAGGTCAAGTCCAAGAGTGAAAATGATAGCTGGTGCATGTTACCGTATGACACAGACACTAAGTGATGGGCATTCACAGGCAGCACGGTAGTGTAATGCTCATGTGTGGCAGTATGATGCATATGGTCAGTAGCACAGGTGAGGGTGACAGTTGGTTTGCCACATGTCCAAGAATAGCATTGATGGACAGCTGGGTAGTGCAATGCCCATGGCAATTACTGTGTTGCAAATGTGTGATAGCATGGGATGGCTACAAAGCCACACACATCCTAACTGGTAATAGTGGATGTGCAAGAGGCAGCTTGGGCCTCATATCATAGCACAGGATTGTGCTGGTAATGCATTGTGTTATAGGTATAATTCAGAGAACATGATGCTGTATAACCTAAGTAGCAATTACTGCATTACAAGCCCTGTAATAGCTTGATAAACATTGTGGTGACTATAATGTGAGGGACTATGCTATAGAAATAGCTATAATACTGCATCTAGTGGATATTGTAGAATAATGAAATATAGCAGACAGAAGATGGGCAATATACACCGCATTACAAGTACAGCTCCATGGCATATGGCTCACACACACACACACACACACACACACACACACACACACACACACACACACACACACGCATGCACACATGCACGCACACAACACACACACACACACACACACACACACACACACACACACACACACACACACACACACACTGACAACAATGCAATACTTCTGACAAAGATATACCAGACTGTGCTGGACTAGTGGTGGCCATCATAGTTAGGGCACAGGAAACAGGCAGAAAATGTTGCAGTGTAGGGGGGGAGAAGGGCACATTCAAACAGTAAGGTATCAGGGAACAAGAACAGTCATTGTTTCCCTGGTGAGGGAACATCCAGCTATAATTGATTGTCCAAGCATGAGATGGTGTAGTTCTTGGGGAGACAAGTGCACAAACCATGGGAAACAGGCATGAAAGCTGACATATATGTAGGAACTAGGGTTCTAGGATGAGCACAGGGACACTATGTTGCATAACCACATGGGAGTGGATGCTGGGCCTGCAGTTATGTGGATAAAGACTGTGTTGTAGGTAATGCAGTAACAGCCAGTGTATGGGGACTACACACTTACTTGTAATGCAGTCTGGCACAGTGTCACAACAGTTATGTCATTGCATTGTATAAGGCAATACCTACCACAAGAGTGGCAGGGGCAGTGAGATGGTGGATGTTTTTAACATGTACAGTCTTGTATACACACACCCACTGAAATACATGTGCTCCCATGGGTGTACTGAAGCTGTCATGGTACTAAATGAATGGCAGCACGATGAGAAATCTATACCTTCTACTACTACCACCTAGGAACATAATATGTGAGAGATGCAATTACATTAAAAACCTAGAATCCTTGCTGTCTCAGTCACAAGCCAGTACATCTGGTACTGAGAAGGTTGTCTGCTCAAACACTACAAACATCACACCTCTAACATCACCCATACTTGTATAACACACTCCTACATATGCAGAGGTTCTCAACAACAACATACCTAAACAAAAGAGACCTCTGAAGCAAAAACACACATGCACATCACAACCCACAGCACCAAGCATCACACATAGTACACACGCATGTGTCTCACAGCCTGTAAGGCTCTGCTACAAACCCAACATACTAGTCATGGGAGACTCTATCGTGAGACACACAGATGTGCCCCTCACCAGGCTAGACAAGGAGAAAGTCACAGTAAGTTGCTTGTCAGGTGTAGAATCCACCATATCGTGCATGCACTCAAGTCTCTTAACAACAGGTACTGTTATGACTCTGTCATAGTCCATGTTTGTATGAATGACTTGAGACATACCTCTCTTGACTATATGAAGAGAGACATGATTGAGCTTGCTGAATATGTGTCCCAGGCAGGTGTGTCCCTAGCCTTAAGTGGCATCCTACCATCACCCAGAATGATGCCTCAAAACAAACAGAAAATGATTGATTTTAACAATTGGCTTAGTTTCTGGTGTCATTCCAAGTGGATCCGGTACCTGACAACCTGGGAGGACATGACTGACAGACTAGGGTGCTTTGCCAGAGATAGCCATCGTCTGTCTCCCCTGGGCTTCAGGCTTCTGGCAGAGGCTCTTGCCTCCCCATAGTGCCTTTTTTAGGCAAAGTCATGAGCACAAAATGACCAACATAAAAAATTCTTCTAAACAAAATTTAAAGGTCATGGTGCTAAATGCTAGGAGTCTTAGCATGAAACTGCACTCAATGCAAGCATTCCTTGCCTTGGAGGATGCTGACATTTGTGCATTCACTGAAACCTGGTTCAAAGCTGTGGAGAGCACACCAGCCTTACCAGGTTACTCATCCTACCATACATTCAGACCCTATATGGAGGGCTACAAAGCCAAAGAAGCTGGAGTTTCAATATTTATCGAAGACATACACACCTCCAGGCTGGTCAAATGGTATGATGCACAGGAGACACTCCAAGTGCAGTTAACTGTTGACAAAATACTTATTCAAATCATAGCTAGCTACAGACTCCCAACAATGACTCAGGACAGCCACTCCACCTATCTGGACTTACTTGAATCCATCAAAATTCAGCCCTCGACCCTGATCCTGGGTGACCTTAACTATCCAACCATAGAGTGGAAGACCTATTCTGGCCCAAACACGAATGCCCAGATTCCTCGACTTCGTCAGTGCCAATGCATTGGATCAGCTGGTTGACACCCCTATGAGAGGTGAAAATATCCTGGACCTGATAATAACCAACATGAGTAGCCACTATAGCACCCCTACAGTGTCATCCTCCTGGGTAAGATCTGACCAGAAAGCGATCACTTTCAAAGTCACAATCTTCCCTGACCCCCCCCCCCTTGTCAGGGTCAAACAAAATACTTTTCCAAAGCTGACTACAATCTCTTGAAAGCAGGTATAACCAGCTTCACAGCTACTGTCCCTTCAGTTGGAACTAGCACTAATATCCAAGTCTACACCAAAAAAACTATATGAGCACCTACATAGCTGCATGGACTCAGCAATACCTGACAGGACCAAATCATCTTCCTCAAGGAAGAGTAAACCTGTCTTGTAGACAGCAGCAATAAACAAACTCTATAATAAAAGGACAAAAATGCTGTCCAGGACCAATAAGGAGCAGGTGCCAAGTTGAAAGCATCCTCTCCTTTGTCTGAACAAGTGAATAAGGTCACTGGTGAAATCCTCTAAGGCTAATTTTGAGTCCAGATTGGCCTCATCCACTAAGGACAATCACAAGGCCTTCTTCACATATGTCCGCAATCTCAAAGGTAACACCCAAATCTGCTCTGAACTGGTGGTCACTAAGACCACATACACAAATGCTGTAGATATATCCAACCTGCTGGCAGACAGGTTCAGTGAAAACTTCACCCCCTGTCCCCCCATCAGTAAACCAGGACATCCCTAGCACCTGCTCTCCTCCCCTCATCACCAGGGAGCAGGTCTTTAATGCCCTCTCAAAGGCAAAAGTACAGTCTCCATATGACCCGACAGCATCCCTGACTGTATCCTACATGAACTCAGGCATGAGCTCTCTGCTCCATTAGGCACCCCATTCAACCAAAGCCTGAGCACTGGGTTTGTTCCAGGCAAATGGAGGACAGCCAGTGTTATCCCTCTACACAAAGGTGGAGCGTCCACTGACCCAGGCAATTATAGGCCTATCAGCTTAATTAGTCTGATCTGCAAGGCCATGGAATGCATTATCATGGACCTTATAAACAAGGACATTGTTGGCAACTTCCAGACACTTGACTCCACACAGTTTGGTTTTGTCAAAGGGAGATCGTGCCTGTTAAACTTGGTCGACTTCTTCAAAACAGTCACCAAAGCCATGGACGAGGGGAAGATGATGCACACCACCTACCTTGACTTAGCCAAAGTCTTCGACACTATTCCCCACTCAGGCATAATAGATAAACTCTAACAGTTAGGCATCAACCCATATGTTACCAGATGCTTAGCTAACTGACTCATGACAGAACCCATTCAGTCAAAATAGGGGAAGCCACCTCTAGTAGTAGACCCGTAACAAGCAGTGTACCCCAAGGATCGGTCTTGGGGCCTCTACTGTTTGGGATATACTTTACTGAGGTGCAAGCCAAAACCAGTGGTCTGTGGCTGACCAAGTTTACAGATGACTGCAAGCTGGGCCCTGTCTTAAATTCCCCTAATGATGTGAACATCCTCCAAGAGGCCCTTACACAAACTATTGACTGGTGCCAGAAGCATGGCCTCAAACTGAATGTCAAGAAATGCATCATTATCCCCTTGGGGAAAATGGCATCCTCACTAATTGTCACATTAGTAACAATGTACTAAATGTGCAATCAGTTGTGAGGGACGTGGGCTCCCAGGTTGATAGCAACCTGACTTTTGACCACCATGTTGCCTCCGTTGTACAGAAGGCTTTCTACATGGCCTACGTCATAAGTAAGGGTATTTTGTCCAAGAACAAGGAGGTATTAACATCCCTGTACTCATCCCTTATCAGACCCATTATTGAGTACAATGCCTCCTTTGGTATGTACCTTGCCAAGCACAAGCAGCATCTGGGGAGAGACCACAGAGGTTCCTGACCAGGAAAATCCAGGGTGTCAAACACCTATCCTATACAGATAGGCTAAAAGCCCTGTCCCTCTACTCAGTCTTGTACAGACTGCTCAGAGGTGACCTGTGTCTGGCATACAAGGCCATCTCAGCCCCAGTCTTGATGGAGTTGCTGCATGTCTGTAAGTCAAACTCCACTCATACAACCTGCACACAAGGCCTCAACCTGGTCTGTGACATTAATAGAACTTGTTGTCGGGACAGATTTGTGTCCCAAAGACTCCTCCATCTGTGGAATAGACTCCCTCTCCATGTCAAGCAGAGTACCTCTCTAGCTCTCTTTAAGAGGAATCTGGATGACTACGACTGGATGGGAAACAGAAAGTACACTCCTGATATCCCACCTGTGTCCCTGCTGGACAAGGGAAACAGGTGCTGACTTTGTGGGAACATGGGGAAAACTTTTGGCTAGGCTTATAAGGGCCTCTAGACAACAGTCTAATATCATCCTATGAACATATGAATCTATACTACAGGAGACAGATGTTATGTTGTTCATGCAGACACATTGCAGGCATATCCTGAACATGAATAAGGCAGATAAGGCGTTTGAGACCAGGTGTGGTAAGAAATGGTGTGGCAGATAAATGCTGTTGGTGGACACAACCACATAGCACATGTGGTATATCGGGGGGGGGTGAATGACAACATCTTGGATGCCACCGGGGCTGTTTCTTTAACATATTGTCATCTCACAAAGATGGACTACTTCCTAATACTACTCAGAGGTACACTGATAGGGCACTGATTTCATGAGGTGGCTTGCATGCAGGAGCTGACTGGCCATGAGTGCCTTACTGACTGTTTTGGATGCCTTGGATGAGGAGTGGCAAATGTCAGTCATATAGCACATTGAGAGCTTATCCACCTGGTATATTCAGATTTCAGTATGTGCTTTACTGTAATACACAAACATTATAGCTTCAACTCTGAACACCTGCAATACTGGTGATGACTGGCCAGATGTCTATAGAGGATGTACCAGGTGAGCTGTGTGACATATCATTGTAAGCCAACAGTGGTGAGCACCTCTGCACAGTGTACTCACCCATACCACATTTGTGCTACCCAGGGACATCAGGACAGCAAGTGATACATCCTGCACTAATGGTTATGCATGTGCTTCTAACCTGTGTAAATTCCTGGCATGCAGTTGACTTTATGATAAACAGTTTGTGGTGAGTTGGGTCATGCATGTATCAGCTTACACATGGTTAAGTTACCTGTATACGTCCACAAGTTCCACTGTGAGAGGATACATCAGTACAGGAGTGCACATCTCTGAGGTCAGCATGTCTGTACAGGCTGATGATAATGGCATTGTGTACATGGTGCAGTGAGAGGACACAATGGCACTGTCAGAGTGGAAAAAACGTAGCTGCTGCCAAGTTTGCCACTGGGGCTGTTTCTTTAATATATTGTCAGCTCAGAGATGGAGTAGTTCCTTATAACACTCAGCTAAGGGGACTACAGAGGCCCAGTATGACCCTCCTAAATCTGTGGTATTTAATGAAGGACATCCTGTTCATGTGCATCATGTACACAGGCTGCAGAAAAGTTGCTGGCATCCATGGCATACACAGTCTCTTAGGTACACACATATGGCATTGGGGAGATGCATAGGTATTAAATGATACTGGTCTTACTCTAGCCATCAACCAGAAATTGTGCAGGGTTGCGATCTTGGGGAAGATAAAGTTTTATTCAAACCACGTCAGAGGTGCTCAGTCTACTGCATCACCTGTTTGAGAATGGTCATGACTTCTGTGAATTCCTTCAACCACTGCAGGACATGACTGCTCACTTGGTGGTCATTAGTGGGTTCCTGTGGCTGCTTGCACATGGTGGACAAAGTTGAGGTAAGGAATGGTTGCACACTGCAGGTGTGCTCAGCCAGTTTGCACACATGGTTAGCTCCACTCTCACCTCTGTCTCTCACTGTGGCCATTCACGTGAACATGGACATCACTCTTCTTATTCTACTGTCACCATCAGCCATATCTGTGGAAATTCCTGTGGATGTACATGAAATTTGTTCAGATCCACTCTGTGCTCACCTCACACATCGCAATCAGGGTCCTTGAGTTCCACAGTGGCCCATTCCCTGGTAAACGCCCCTCAAATGATACACACCACTGGGTGGACAGGTTGTACTGTCAGTCAGCCAACTACCATGATAACACAGTAGGGTACACAGTCACAGTCTCACATACAGACCTCATATGCTATGGCCTGCTGGGAATCACTTGGCTACACATCTGTCTTTCTAGGGAAAGTTGCTAAACTTGTCCAATACTCCACCCCTGGTAGTTCCATATCATCATCGGGTGATATGATCCCTGACAGTCCACAACACCCTAGCTATGTGCAGGCTTAGTGCAGACAACTCCAATGTCCCCATCAGCTATGTTCCCATTGTTGCCCCAAGCCACTATGTTACCTACCCATGCAAATGATAATTATTGTAGTCTCCTCACCCCATAGTTCTAGTGGATTAGTTAATGCATGATGCACAGCATGGCCAGCAGGGTTGGCCTTAGGTCAAGTGGTGCCCTAGGCAAAGGGGCTCCACAGCACCCCCCACATCACCTGGTGCCCTCATCCTGGTCTATTTACACCATCCAGTTTACTGGAAAAATGCCCCTACTAGAATGGCACCTTAGGTGACTGCCTAGTTGGCCTATGCCTAAGGTCGGCTATGATGGCCAGTCTGAGCAATGTACTGCAGAGCCTATATGTGTAAATGCATACATCAATTTTGGTTGTGCTTGTTTTGTCATGGTCCAAGGTGATACACACAGGGATACCTTACTAAAAGGATAGAAGGCCTAAACAGCATGTCCTACTTGGACTGACTCAAAGCCCTGTAACTATACTCAAGATCCTACAGACTGCTAACAGGTGATAGCAAGTGGTACTGTTGTATCATTGTATACCTATTGTATAACACTCAACAAAAATGTATCTGATTTGTATAACAACAGTTTGGATCAAATTCTGTGAAACCAAACTCTTGATGAGTACAGAAGAAATTTCACTTAAATCATGCTTTAACTTTACAAGGCAAACTCTTCCCTCACTGAAATATTTACAAACATTTTTATTGGTTTATAGTAAACTTCTCTAACATCTGGAGCAATCTCAACAAATGTTTTTCCATGAAAGGCTGCTCATAATTCCTTTGTGAGTGACTAAACATAATTATGATATTCTCACCTGGGATTCCAGAGTTAAGTACAGATCTCCTAATGGTAGACTTATGTGGCCCAGACATTATCTAAATTTATCCCAATAATTTTGTTTTAATAAATACTATGTGAGGTATTTTATTCTCATTTATGGAATGATTTGTTTAAGGATTGCAATGAATCATTCTCATTCTAAGGTTTTTATACACACACACACACACACACACACACACACACACACACACACACACACACACACGCACACACGCACACACGCACACACACACACACACACACGCCTATCATTTGATCATCATCATCATCTTCTTTTGGCTGTTCCCATTAGGGGTCGCCACAGCGGATCATCTGTTTCCATTTCTTCCTGTCCTCTGCCTCTTGCTCTGTCACACCAACCACCTGCATGTCCTCTCTCACCACATCCATAAACCTTATCTTAGGCCTTCCTCTTTTCCTGTTAACCTGGTACTTCATACTTAGCATATGTTTCCCAATATACTCAGCATCCCTCCTCAGCACATGTCCGAATCAACGTAATCTTGCCTCTCTGGCTTTGTCTCCAAACCTTCCAACCTGGGCTGACCCTCTAATATACAAATAACCAAACGACAGGCTAAGAAGCAAAACCAACGTAATAAAATAAAAAACGTTTATTTAAGATATGAAGCGCTTTTCGTCGCCCACAATGAGGCAACTTCTTCAGATAACAAATTATTCCAGCACCACCATTTTATAACCTGATCAAATCATGTGATGAAAACATTGTATCAATGCTGCAAAAAGTAGTGCCAACTAAAGTTATAAGTACATCTCATTGAAACATAAACCTATAAGTCACACAACTACCTAAAACCTATGTCACACAACACTCACCGTTACTCTGAAGTATTGATCCCAAGTATTTAAACTCATCCACCTTCGCCATCTCTACTCCCTGCATCCTCACCATTCCTCTATCCTCCCTCTCATTCACGCACATATATTCTGTCTTAGTCCTGCTGACCTTCATTCCTCCTCTCTAGAGCACATCTCCACCTCTCCAGAGTCTCCTCCACCTGTTCCCTACTCTCACTACAGATCACAATGTCATCTGCAAACATCATAGTCCACGGGGACTCCTGTCTGATCTCGTCTGTCAACCTGTCCATCACCATTGCAAATAAAAAAGGGCTCAGAGCTGATCCTTGATGTAACCCCCACCTCCACCTTAAACGCATCCGTTACTCCCACCGGAGACCTCACTGCTGTCACACTACCCTCGTACATATCCTGTATCACTCTTACATACTTCACTGACACTCTTGACATCCTCATACAATACCACAACTCCTCTCTAGGCACCCTGTCATATGCTTTCTCTAAGTCTACAAAAGCACAATGCAACTCCTTCTCACCTATCATTTGATAAATAATAAAAATACAACTGTTAAAAAATGAGTTAGTAGGTTGACAGAATGGGGAAACACTGGAAGGAGAATTTCAGTAATACTGAAAATGGTGCTTTGCTACAGTTAGTCAGGTAGCATGGGCTATGGCTCGGGACAGTCTGTGGTTCCAGATTATCAGTTTGGTAGGTGGTCACAACAACACCTTGGTCCATTATTAGTGTCGGTTGACTGATCAGCCATGCAAAACAGAAGGCACGTAACACTGCAGCAAACTCATGAAGCTAAATAAAGATAATTTTATGTTATTACAAATCATTCTGCAGACCGTTGTTCCACTGTGGTGATCCCTAATGGGAAAAGCTGAAAGGAGAAATAGAAGAAGAAGACAAAAGAATGAGCATCTTGGTTAAAACATTCCAAATAATTCAGATTATACATAGTGACACAAGAAAGAAAAAAGGCACATCTCCAGGAATTAGCCCAGGCATTTTCTTAACAGACAGTAGCCACTACATGTATAGCAAAAATATCATACTCAGTTCATTGTTCATGCCTTTAGGTTCATAGGAGGTTACTAGTCTATTGGCCCTAGAACCCTTACAAGTCCAGCCATATTTATCCCACGTTCCCCCAATTGTAAGTGGTTAGGCGAGTGAAGTTCACAAAGATACTGGTCTTTAGTAGTTAATACCAACTTCCTCTGTCCAGGAGGGACATGGGCACCACTCCAGGGGTGAATTTGTGGTAACCCATCCATTGATCTAGGTTGCATTTGAAGAGGGTCAAGGGGCGCTCTGTTTCACATGAATTGGAAGCTTGTTCCATAGAAGTGGCAGTCTCTGGGAGATGTATCTATCTCTTCAGCATGACCTGTTCATGTCAGAGGCTAGGTTAAGATCCCTGGAGTGAGTGACTGTCCTGCAGTTTGATTTACAAATGTGTAGCATTTCCTTCCGGGCTGGGTCAGAGACTGCCCTATAAGCTAGGCACAGGTCACTCCTTAGCAACCTTTAGGAGACAGAATACAGTAATAGGGCTTTCAGTCTTTCCACATAAAACTTGTTTTGTGTACCCTGTCATTTTTTTGGTGGGAAACTTCTGTGGTCTCTCCAATTGTTGCAGATGTCTGGTGAGGTACATGCAAAAGGGAGCATTGTACTCAATTACTGGTCTGATGAGGGCTGACTATAATGGAATTATAACATCCTTAGATCTAGATGTGATGCCTTTACTTATAAGATATGCCACATAGAAGGATTTCTTTACTACTATGGTTATGTGCTGGTCAAAGTTCAGATTGTTATCAAGTTGAGTACCCAGCTCACATACCACTGGGTCTACACTTAGAGGTATGCTGTCTATAATGTAATTAGCAGGAATTTCAGCTTTCCTAAAGGGAATAATAAAGCATTTTTTTCATTTAGCTTTAATCTGTGGCTTTGGCACCAATCATTTGTCGCCTTTAACCCTGTCTGGAGTATATTAACATAATTGGGGGTCTCAGTGATTGCTCCCAATTTGCAATTGTCAGTGAACCTGGTCAGCCACAGACCGTACAAGTTTGCTTGGACTTCTAGAAATACATTCCAAACAGTAAGGGGCCTAGCACATAACCCTGTGATATGCCACTGGTGACTGGTCTTTTGCTAGAGGTGAAGTCACCCACTTTGATAGTATGTGTCCTGTCTGTGAGCCAGTTGACTACCCATCTGGTAATGTAGGGGTTAATTCACAATTGGGAGAGTTTCTCTATAATACCTGAGTTGAGGGGGGGGGGGGGTTATGTCAAATGCCTTGGCTAGGTCAAGATAGGCAGTGTGCACTGTCTTTTCCTCATCCAGGGCCTTGGTGACTTTCTTAAAGAATTCAACTATGTTTAACAAGCATGATCTATCTTTGGTACAGTGGTAGCGTTGTTGCCTCACAGCAAGAGGTTCTCCTGTTTGATTCATGGCTGGAGTGCCTTCTGTGTGGAGTCTGCATGTCCTCCCTGGGGTCGAGTGGCCTCCGAAAGACATGCGTAAATGGGCGTGCCTTCACTGAAGGTTGGGCATCGGGCTGACAACTTGGCACCATAAAAAATCTACTGCCAATCATTAGTGGACCGGAGTTCTGCTGTGGCGATCCCTAACCGGGAAAAGCCAAAAAGACAAACATCTATCTTTTATGAATCTGAACTGGGTTAGGTCCAGCGTTTGGTGATTACCTATGTCCTTGTTATACTTGTTACCTTGAGATAACAGGCTGAGGAATGGTGGCAGGTATCCTTTGAGGGATGACTGATGGGGCAGAGGGTGAAGCTTGCTTCAAATCTGTCAGCTAGCAGGTTTGCTATTACCTCCAGTTGAGTATGAGTGGTGACATTCACAACCAGTTCAGCAAATTGCTGGGTATTCCCTTTTCGATTTTGGACATTGTTAAAGAATGCCTTGTGATTATCCTTAGTTAGGGAGGCTAGTTTTGCTTTGTAATTAGCTTTGGAGGACTTGATAAGATATCTAATTTGTTTGTTTAAGCTAGTGAGGGATTTCTTCTTCTGCTGAGCCAGTTCACTCTTGTTCTCAGACATTAGTTTCGCTCTCTTGTTGTAAAACCTGTTTATACTAGGGGTCCACCAGGGTGGCTTGTTTTTTCAGCAAGAACTGGTTGTAATCCAGTCAGTTACGTACAGCTGATTCTATACAACTACTTAAGTGGTTTTACAGGGCCTTGGTGTACATCTCTGCATAGGAGTCTGTGTTATCTGCATTTGAGGGGGCTTTGAAACTTCTTATACCATCACTTAGTTGGAGGCAATTTGTCTTAGAAAAATTCTTAAGCATTTTTGAGCTTGATGGGTTATCTGGTCTTATAATTACATCAAACAAGACTGATTTATGGTCTGATCTTACCAGGGAGGACATCACATGGGGGGGGGGTGCAATGCTCTCCCATATTAGTGAGTACTATGTCCATGACATTTGACCCATTTGCACTGACAAAGTGCAAGAACCTCTGAGCCAGCATGTTTGTGGTTGTGTATGTTTTTCAGTCAATGTTAGCATATTTAAAATCACCCATAAGTAAGTTGTTGGGCTGTATGGCAAGTGACTCCAGTAAGTCCAGATATTCAGTATGCTTTTCCTGTTTCATGGTGGTGGATCTATAGCCAGCTATGATGTGGTAGGGAGCTTTATTTATAGTTAATTGGACATAGAGTAGCTCAAGAGACTCATACTGTTTGACTGGTCTCGAGGTGTACTTTTCATTAATGAAGATGGATATACCTTTTCCTTTGGTTCTTTCATGCTGTTTGTAGTCTGAACATATGGAAGGCATTGTAGTCCTGTATGGTCAGGGTACTTTCTGTGCCTTTGAACCATGTCTCAGTGACTGCACGGACATCAGCATCTTCCAAAGTGAGAAGTGATTCCAGGGACAGCAGTTTCTTATTTAGACTCCTAGCATTAAGCAGCAACACCTTGAGTTTATCTAGAGGATTTTAAGCTGGGAGGATGGTTATTTTGACATTGCATAGAAAAGGCACAATAAGGCACAATAGGGCTGGCTAATGCCTTTGCAAATATCCGAAAGCTTAGAAGAGACAGGTGCAGACTATCTCTGGCAAAGCAATGTGGCCTGTCAAACATGTCTTCCCAGGCTGACAAATATTGGATCCCCTTGGATTGACACCAGAAGCTAAGTCAATTTTAAAGTCAATCATTTTTTGTTTGTATTGTGGCATCATCTTTGGAGAAGGTAGAATGCTACTTAAGGCTAGGCTTATACTTGCCTGCCCACCCAGGCAGCTAACTGTAACCCACTCTTCCTTATCCAGCCTGGTGAGGGGAGCATCAGTGTGTCTCACAATCGAGTCACCTATGACTAATATATTAGGTTTTGTGGTGTTATGCCTTATGGGCTTATTTGTTGAGACATTGCCTGCCTGTGTGTGTGTGTGTGTGTGTGTGAGGGGGTTAAAGGAAAGTGAAGCATCTCTTACAGTCTCTTCTTACCAGGTGTAGTGATTGCTGTGGGACTACTGTCTGGTTCACTGGACAAGACGTCCCTGCACATGGCCTCTCCTACACTATTGTGTCCATAGCAACACCTTCTGATGGGGCCCCCTGTTTTCACAGAGCTTGCTGTGTGATATGACCAAATGCCTGGCAGTATAACTGGGTGGGCAGGCTGGGCTCGTTAGCTTTGGTTGGCAGCCAGCCTAGGAAAAGATAAACTCTGACTTCAAACCTGGGCAGATGGAGCTCATTAGCCTTGTCAGGCAGTTGATCTAGGAGAAGGCAAACTCTGATTTCAAATCCACAGTCTGGCTATTGGATGATGGCTCAGCTGCCTTGAGGACATCTTTGGATGAAGAAAAGGCTATGAGAGTAATCCCAGACAGAAAATCCCGAGTGGTGCCCCCAAGGCAGCTGGTTGCCAATTCCAACTTCTGTCCAGCAGTTTCTGCAACCAAGCTGATGCCAAATGTATTGGTCTGTGTTCCTTTGGACCACATCAGGGAGGCCAAGAGGGGGATACTGTTGACTGGGGATCTCAGGATCTCCATATACTATGCCCAGACTTGCGTCCTGGAGAAGTCACTTCAGTGCCACTGCTCACATCATCAAAAACAACACAGGAGACAACAGTTATAAGTTATAAGTCCAGAATGATTGACATCAACTCAGATGGTATGGGCTGTCTCCAATGGTGGGAGGGATCATTGCAGTCCCACTGGTCAGCTACCACCTGGCTCAAACTGGGCAACTCCCAGACAGTAAGATGCTGACCCACCACAGTCTGCTTGCTTCAATGGGTGCTTGCAGCTAAGGTAAATACTGAAGAACGGACTGTAAATTTTTGCACCAGGCAATGAAAAAAAAAATAAAAGTAAACTAATACTGCAGCTGGCAAGCTGGAATGTTAGGACACTTTGCCCTGGCCTCTCTGATGATCTTTGCCAGTTGATGACTCCAGGAAAACAGCCATAATCAACCATGAATTCAAGAGGCTCCACACTGATATTGCTGCACTGCAGGAGACCAGACTCCCAGCAAATGGTAGCCTCAGTGAACAAGCCTACACATTCTTCTGGCAGGGGAAGGAACGGGAGGAGCAGCAATTGCATGGCATCAGTTTTGCAGTGAGAAATTCCCTGCCATCCTCAATAAAACCACCATCAAAAGGCAAGACTTGAATCCTCTCTGTCTCCTCTTCTCAACGTCTTCAGGCCAAGTGACTATCCTGAACATATATGCTCCCACACTCTGCTCCTCAGCTGAGACAAAGGACAAGATTTACATGGAGTTTGAGACTACTGTCAGAGAAAACATACCACAGAACACCAGTTCATGCTTGGAGAATTCAATGCCCAAGTTGGTGCTGATCACGATTCCTGGCCCAGCAGGATGACAGTTTGGTGTTGGTAAGCTGAATGAGAATGGGCAGAGGTTGCTAGAGTTATGCTGTTACCACATCTTTTGAGTGACCAACACATTCTTTGCCATCAAGTCTAACCACAGAGTACTCTGGCGACACCCGAAGTCTCATCACTGGTATCAGCTGAATCTTGTCTTAACTAGAAGATGCTTGCTGAACTGTGTCCTTGTCATCCACAGCTATCACAGTGCTGACTGTGACAGTGCTCAATCCCTGGATGGCAGCAAGGTACGTCTCCAGCCCAAATGAATTCGCCGCTCATAGTAGAAAGCACGCCCTCGTATCAACACTGCCAGGACATCAATTCCAGACCTGCACAAGCTCTTTGCTGATAGTATTGCAGAGGCCTTCAAGGACTGCCCACAAAGCAGTGTTGAAGTGAGATGGAACCACATCTGTGACACTGTGTACAACTCTGCCATGGATACCTTATGTAAAAGAGAGAGGCAGAACCCAGACTTGTTTGAAGCAGAAATCATTGCTATCAAACCAGCATTCACAGCCAAGTGAGCAGCACTGCTCAACTACAAGAGGGAGCCTTCAGAGATGACTCGCTGCACTCAGGAAGGCCAGAAATGGCACCCAGTGGATCACCTGACAATATGCCAACAACTATTGGCTGAACCTCTATCACAGCATCCAACTTGCCTCTGACTCTGGCATGAAGAAAGCCTTTAGCCCTAGTACAGTCGAGATTATGCCTATAAAGTCTGCCTCAGGTGGTCATTACAGACCAAGGCAAACAGATGTAGAGATGGACAGAGCACTATCAGGAGCTTTACTCAAAGGAGACCATTGTCTCTAACGCAGCAGTTTGAAAATATAACCTCCCCTTCCTATTATGGAAGAGCTTGATGATCCACCCTCTGTAGAGGAGGTCGGCAAAGCATTGACTCCTTTGCATGCAGTAAAGCTCTAAGAAAGGATGGGCAATCCCCCAGCGGTCATCAAGGTTGGAATGAAGTGTGTTGTCCTTGACCACCTGCATGAGCTCCTGCTACAGTGCTGGCAGGAAGGAGCAGTGCCCCAGGATATGCATGATGCTAACATCATCACACTGTACAAGAACAAAGAAGACTGAAATGACTGCAACAACTACTGTGGAATATCCCTCCTCAGCATTGCTGGGAAGGCTTTCATCTGCATAGTTATGAACAGGCTGCAATCACTCATGGAACATGTTTACCCTGAGGCACAGTGTGGAATCAGAGTGGGAAGGTCCACAATTGACATGATCTTCTCACTAAGGGAGCTGCAAGAAAAGTGCATCAAGTAAGGGAAACCATTGTATGTCACCTTCATTGATCTAACTAAGGCATTTGACTTGGTTAGTAGGAAAGGCCTCTTCACCCTGCTATAGAAGATTGGATGCCCCCCAAACTCCTGAGGATGATTACATCTTTCCACAAGGACATGCAAGGTGTTGTACAATATGATTGCTCCTCCTGAGATCCATTTCCAATCAGGAGAAGAATGAAGCAAGGGTGTGTACTTGCTCTGACACTCTTTGGCATCTTTTTCTCTCTGCTACTGTCCCATGCCTTCAATGAGTGAAGATGGTGTATACCTCCACACCAGAAGTTTTGGTAATCTCTTCAACCTTGCATACCTCCGAGCAAAGACTAAGGTGCAGACAGTACTGATCAGAGAGAAATGCTCATAGTAGATGACTCTGCCCTGACTGCTCACACTGAGGAAACACTACAACACCTCATAAGCTCCTTTGCTGGTGCTTGCAGAGAGTTTGGTCTCATAATTATCCTCAAGAAGACTAACATCATGGGGCAGGATGTCAGCAGCACCCCCTGTATCTTCATCTGTGATCACACTCTCGAGATGGTGAAGGATTTCACTTACCTGGGCTCTACCACTACCAGCAACCTATCCCTGTATGCCAAGCACAACACCTGGATTGGTAGGGCAGCAAAAGCAATGGCATGCCTAACAGCGAGGGTCTAGCATAACTCCAAACTGACCATCAACACTAGGATGAAGGTGTACCAAGTGTGTGTGTGCTTAGCACACTGCTCTGTGGTAGTGAAACATGGACTCTGTACTCCTGTCAAGAAAACAAGCTTAACATGTTTCTTCTATGCTGCCTCAGAAGGATCCTGGGCATCACCTGGCAGGACCGCATTTCAAATAACAGCATCCTAGAGAAGGCAGGGATATTAAGTATGTTTAACCTGCTCTCCCAAAGGTGCTTGTGCTGCCTTGGTCATGTCAGCCGTATGCAGGCTGGTCGAATCTCCACAGACCTTCTGTATGGCAAGATTGCCTCTAGCTCCAGACCCATAAGAAGGCCTGTTCTGTGCTTCAAAGATGTCTGCAAGTGAACAAGATAACCAAGAGTCCAAAGAGTAACAACAGAAGAACCACTGGCCACAGCTGACTGAATTCCAAGCTTTTATTGTCAGCCAACAACAGTCTTTACCAAAAGGGTTAGTGCTTTCATCCAAACACTATTAGGACTTCCTCAGAACAACCAAACTCTGCAAGTGAGATATGAAGGCAGGTGACATCAGTCCAACAGACTGGGAAGCCATACCTGCAGACCGCATTACTTGGTGACTGGGCATTAAGACAGGTAGCCAGATGAGTGAGAAGAAGAGAGAGGAGCTGTGGGAGGAGAAGCGAGAGAGCAGAAGGCAGAAGATAGCTTCAGTACCTACACAGCTAGGCATTGGCTACATCTGCACAAACAGAGTTTGCTGGTCAAAAATTAGATTTTACAGTCACAGTAGGCACTGCATTTCAACCACTAACTGATTTTGTGATGCAAACTTCATTGTCTCTCGAAACAGAGAAAGAAAATCATACCTGCCTGTGACACATAATCTGAGAGCTCAGTCATGTCTCTCTTCATATAGTCCAGTGTGGTATGTCTCAAGTCATTCACCCTCACATGGACTATGATGGAGTCATACCAGTACTTGCGATTGAGTGACTTGAGTGCTTCAGTGAATTGATGGATCCTGGCACCTGTTAGGCAGATAACTGTAACCCACTCCTTATCCTGACTGGTGAGGGAAGCATCCATGTGTTGCACAATGAAATCACCTATGACCAATACATTAGGTTTTGTGATGTTAAGCCTCACAGGATTATTTTTTAAGACACTGGTGTGTGTGTTATGTATTGTGGTTGTTTTTTGCATTGTTATGCACATAAGTGGTATCCGATTGGGATGCCTCTGATCTTTTGGTAAGTTACTAGTGAGTAGCTCCGCATATATGGGTTTATGTGTCATGTCTTTATTTAGTCTGGGAAGTGTGTGCGTGTGTGTGTGTTGACAACTTGTTTGGCATTCAATTTGTCCTTATGTGAGACTCTTGCCTCCGATTTCATAGTGTAACTACATCTCTCACTTAAATTATTTCTTTGTTTAAGGAGTAAGTGGTTGTCAGCATACATGAGACAATTTCTTCATTGCCTTAGGATACCCATGCCTATCAGACTGGCCAGAGACATGATGAGAAACTGTCTGTCCATTATAGCAGGCTGTTACTGTATGTTTTATCAGGGAAGGGAGTGGATTAATTTGACAAGACTGGGCTGGTAGTGCAATGACTACAAGAGGGACCTATACTTTGTGTAGATTAAGGTTGATCAATAAGGAAACGCTGCTTAGGGTGCAACTGAGTTGCTCCTGGAGCAGCAGAAAAGCTTGGAAGGGCTTCACTGATAGCTGTTTAGGGAAAAACTGAGCTTCTAGGTTTTTGCATTTCTACAAAGGCACCGCTAACTGCCGCTGCACAAAGAGCAGCACCATGTAAACATGAGACTTAAATATGAGCAAAGAGAAACAAGTTTTAAGTGAACTATCAGTCAGGAATGCACACAATAAGGCTTCCACCAGCAATCCCCAACTCAGACAGATTAGATCAGCACATTTCTGCTACAAGGGTGCAGAAAAACACCTTCTTAATGTAGAAGGTTTGGAGCCCAAGTGTAACAAAACCACACAAACTACCTACGACAGCCTTACAACTGACAGATACAATGTAATATAGTGCAATTATCTACGTAAACTAGCAACAGACAATGTAGTTTTTTAAACTGCTGAAGTAAAGTCACAGTATAAAACAGATGTGCAAAAAGTTACTTAGAGACGTTTTGTGTGCTTCCCAGCACATCTACTGCCACTAGATGAATAATCTCAGTCCTCTTAATATAAAAGCACGGTAAAGGAGTGTCCAGAGTGAAATGCTACCAGAAAAAAATTAAAAGAAATGAAATGCTACCTCCAACAAACTTAAAGATACATATACAGCAGTGTACTTTAAACAGCTTATAAAGGTGTAATTATTCAATAAAAGTCTTCTCTGTGTATGAATGAGGCAAGACCCACTCAACTGTACAGAATTTATAAATGCAATAAAAACAAGATGAGCTGATTAATAAGCCCTCCAGCTATGCAGAAATCTTAAGTGTTTTCCCAACACAGATAGACCAGGCTAGCTTCCAGAACACTGGAAGGAAACTCCACTGACCTCTTGATGTTAAAACAAGTGCTTCATAGAGTGCAAAAATATACTGCTTTATAAAAAAACAGCTAGCTAGATAATGAATTCAGAGCAAGTAAATCAGTGGAATAGGCAATGAGGGGCAAAATGCACTTTTCAATACAAGCACAAGGGAAAGCAAATAAATAATTCAATAACTCAATAGCAGTGTATAAAGGGAGGAGTGTATTAAGCTCAATTTACAATAGGGGGATGTAACTTAAAATCATCAGGTTTAAAAAGCAGATCAATGAATGGGAGGGTGTGTAGGAAAAACTAGCAGGGAATCATCCGCAGTGCTTTAGTTTATGCAGGCTTGAAATCTTTTCAGAAAAAGGCAAAGGCCCAAAACTTCACTGTATATTTAAGTATCACTCAAACAATTTAACAAATTAAAAAACAAGTGAAATGTGCAGCCTAGCTAATTCAAGTGCGTCTTTCACATAGAACAAAAACACCAGATCAAGTAGATTTCTTAAAACAGAAAATAAAATGAAGCAGGTAAAACAGAAAGCAGCTTTATGACTTACAAAGAATATAGGTTTACTTTCCTTACCCAGCAGGGAATCACCATCAGTACTTTAGTTTATGCAGGCTTGAAGTCTTTTCAGAAAAAGGCAAAAAGCTGTGAAATTCACTATGTATTTAAGCATCACTTAAACAATTGAATCAATGAAAAAAACATGAAATGTGCAGCCTTCCTAATTTAATTATCTCTCTTTCACATACAACAAAAACAGTAAGCCAAGCAGATTTCTTAAAACAGAAAACAAAATGGCACAGGTAAAACAAAAAGTGCTTTATCAATCAACGACAAGAAAATATAGGTATATGTAGAATTACAGTCTCATATACAAAGATGTACCATGCATCTCTTTATTTTAAAACCATTAAAAGATAACAAATATAAATCAGGGGTACAACAAAGAAAAATAATAAAAAATATACTGTTGTGTGACTGACTGAGCTGATAGAAGGAAAGACACTGAGGAAACTCGGAGCTATAATATATAACATTAAGTATCCTGTTTTTTGTTTATTTTGTTCTTTATTTCTTTGTTATTTATAGCACTTTGTGTACTGTGTATTTTTCTAGCTAGTTTCACTGTGTGTGAGGTATTAACTGGAAATTGTCCACTTTTATTAAGCATCTGTTGGGTTGTTTGTTTCTGATAACTTGTTGCAGTTAAACTCTTTTTTCTAGAGGCTCCTTTAGCTGTTTAAAACTTTCATTTAAAGGCTCACTGCTGCTTTTCAGCTGTGAGAAACATTTCTGCAGTTTGTTTCCCACCCTCCCTCCATGTTGGTATAGTGTTTTTATAGTTGGTGGCTTTGCAGTTGCCTGCCCCTAGTGTAAATTTGATCTGGGACCCTCCTCCCAGTCTAGTGTCATTACCTCATTCTACCCAGTAGAGAGAGAACATTTGAGAAGGCAAATCAGCTTAGTTTCTGCTACTCCTTTCTCTCTTTCCTTTCTCTCTTTCCACTTTAAAAAATGTATCTGATTTTACTGTATTTGTGTTTCTTCCTACTTTATTTTGCTTTTGTGTCATCTTAAAAGTACTCAACTGTATTTATTACTGCTTGGTGTAACTCATTCTAAGCCTTTTAGTTTAAGCACTTGGGCTTCAGACCAGTTGTTTTACATTAAGAAGGTTTGTGGTCTGCACTCTAGTGGCAGAACAGGTAGCTTACATCCTTCTAAGTTGGGAACTGCTGATTGAGGGCTCAGTGTCTGTTATTCTAAAAGTGAATTAGTTCTGGTTTAAGCACTTGGGCTTCAGGCCAGTTATTTTACATTAAGAAGGTTTGTGGTCTGCACTCTTGTGGGAGGAGAGGCTGGACTCTGCCCTTCTGAGCTGGGAATTTCTGGTTAAAGGCTTATAGTGCCTGCATATTTGAACTGTTTCTTACTGAAATTGGTACACCTTGTTTGCTGTAGCATAGACTAGATCCAGGCCTCCTGAATCTAGCTTTGTTTGTATGCTTGTTGTTTGTTTGCTTGTTATTTCCCTGAAACGCTAATCCCACCTAAAATGCGGCTTTTCAGTGCTTCTGTGGATCCCTAGTTATATCTGCATTGCTTACTGTACTTATTTCCTTGTTTCACTTGAAAGAAAGTTACTGTTTGTCGTTTTTGCATTTAAGTTACCTGTAACACATTGCATTTAAGTTACCTGGCACTTGCTCACTAAGTCAGCACTAAAAAATTAAAACCACTACACCCTCACAAACTCCCCTTGAGTACCTTGTTCCCCATTGGCCCTTTTTTCAATTATAAAGGAATTCCCAATACTATTCTAGCATGTCCAAAGGTCAGTTGTCAATCTCCTCTCTGGTCCAGCTGGTGAATCTGGGAATCTTGAGGCAATGCTACAACTGCCTCATGTACACAGACAACCCTCTCCTCCTCCCAACAAATTCCAACACATGTGAGAGATGCAACCATATAGCCAAACTGGAGGCTAAGCTCTCTCAACTCAGTACTGGCAACCGTAACCAGTCAGGAGGAGAAGGAAACCACACTCACTACAATTCCAGTCTCACATAGACCTACCACAACAGCAAACCAAAGACATAAACACACAAAAACATACTCAGAGGCTCTAAATAAAAATCTGTCTAAGTAGCAGAGACCTCCAAAGCAGACACCCAAGCAACCGCTACCACAAAACAAAACACATGCAACACATAGCTCACAAAGCCAGTGTGCCGAACAGTCACAGCCCTTAAGGCTAAACAACACACCTGATACACTTGTAATAGGTGACTCTATCGTCAGGCACACTGACGTCCCGCTCACCAGGCTGAACAAGGAGAAGGTCATGGTGAGCTGCCTGTCGGGCGCTAGGATCCGACACATAACTCAAGCACTCAGGTCACTCCAAGGCAAGTACAAATATGACTCAGTCATTGTCCATGCTGGTGTGAATGATCTGAGACGTACCTCCCTGGACTACATGAAAAGAGACATAGAGGGGCTCTCTGAGCATGTAGCCCAGGCCGGTATGACCCTGACCTTGAGTAGCATCTTACCCTCACCAAGAATGATGCCACAATATGAAGACAAGATGATCAATTTCAACAATTGGCTTAAGTATTGGTGTCATTCAAAGGGGATCCAATGCCTGTCAGCCTGGGATGACATGCTCGACAAGCCACGATGCTTCACTAGGGACGGCTTGCACCTGTCACCCCTGGGCTTTTGGATATTGGCAAAGGCTCTTGCTACCCCCATAGTGCCTTTTTTAGGCAAGGCTCAAAAGACAAACCCACCTCCATAGGTATCACAAGGGATAAGAAACAAAGAGTAATGCTACTCAACGCCAGAAGTCTAAACCTCAAGATGCACGCACTCGAAACTCTCCTTAGCATGGAGAACATCGATATCTGTGCAGTAACAGAAATCTGGTTCAAGGCTCCCGAGAGCACCCCAGCACTACCAGGTTATACTTCATACCATGCTTTTCGGCCCCAAAACTTGGACCAAACCACAAAAGGAGGGGGAGTATCAATATTAGTCAAAGATACCCACACCTCCAGGTTGGTGGCACAGCACGAAGCATCAGAGACTATCCATGTGCAACTAACAGTGGGTAAAACTGCCTTCCAGTTTATAGCCTGCTACAGACCACCCTCCCAAACCCAGGAACCCCACTCGGCCTTCCTGAGAACACTGGAAAATATGAAGGTCTCTCCAAACACCATTATACTGGGCGACTTCAACTACCCAAACATAGAATGGGAGCATTACTCTAGCTCCAACACCCTAGCCCAAAGGTTCCTAGAATTTATAAACTCAAATGCTATGGAACAACTTGTTACCACTCCCACAAGAGGGGAAAACATACTGGACCTGATCATCACCAACATGGGGACTTTATGCTCCAGACCAGAAGTGTATCCCTCACTGGTAAGATCAGACCATAAACTAATCTCACTGGATATTCACATCCCGACCCCACTCCCTGCCCAGAAAACCACAGTGAAAAACTTCTCTAAAGCAAATTTCACACTCCTCAAAACTGAGGTGGAATCCTTCAAAGCCCCCAGGCCTGTGGAAAATACGGCCCAGACCGCAGAATCCTTTATAAACACATTCTATGAACACCTTCAGGAATGCATGGATCATGCAATCCCAAATAAAACCAAGATCCAATCCTCCAAAGGCAGACGTCCTGTCTGGTGGACCCCAGCTATAAACAAACTGTACAATAGAAGGAGGAAGCTACTACATGACAGAGCAAAATCCCAAAAAGAGAAGGCATCTCTGATCAGTATTAGCAAAAAACTATGGGCACTCATAAAATCGTCTAAGGCCAGCTTCGAGAGAAAAATTGCACAGGACACCAAGGATAATCACAAAGCTTTCTTTAGTTATGTTAGGAACCTGGGTGGGAATTCCCAGATATGCTCAGAATTAGTCCAAAATGACAAAAAATACACCGAACCCACAGACATTGCCAACATCCTAGCTGACAGGTTCAGCGCAAACTTCTCCCTCCCCTCCCCACCAAAAGGGCAAATATCTATCCCAGCAGAGTGCTGCCCCCCTGACATCTCAGATGCTCAGGTAAGAGCCACCCTCTCCAAAGCAAAAAAAAAAGCATCAATGGGACCAGATGGTGCCCCGGGCTGCATCCTACATGAACTCCAAGAAGAGCTAAACCCAAACATAAAACTACTGTTCAATCTCAGCCTTACTACAGGATATGTACCCAAAGAGTGGCGTACAGCAACAGTGGTACCTCTCCACAAAGGTGGTGCCTCAACGGATCCTGGAAACTATCGCCCTATAAGCCTGACTAGCTTGGTCTGCAAAGCTATGGAAAGGATCATCATGGACCTCATAAATAAAGATATTGGGGACCTACAGACACTGGATCCTACCCAGTTCGGCTTTGTTAAAGGTAGATCCTGCCTCTTAAACCTGGTCGATTTCTTTGAAACGGTCACCAAGGCCATTGACGAGGGGAAGGTAGTCCACACAGCCTACCTGGACCTCGCAAAAGCCTTCGATACAATACCCCACTCGGGCATTATAGATAAGCTCACCTGCTTAAATATAAACCCCTATGTCACTAGATGGGTTGCAAACTGGCTCAAGGACAGAACCCACATGGTTAGAATTGCGGGAGCCATGTCTGACTCCAAACCAGTTACAAGTGGTGTCCCACAAGGCTCAGTCCTGGGACCTCTCTTGTTCGGTATATATTTCTCAGAGGTACAGGCCAACACGGAAGGACTGTGGCTGACCAAGTTCGCAGATGACTGCAAACTGGGCGCCATAATCGACTCTCCAGCCGACACAAGCATCCCCTAAAAGGGCCTCATAGAAACAGACAACTGGTGCCAGTGCCATGGCCTCAAGCTAAGCGCCAAAAAGTGTATAGTCATCCCCTTTGGCAAAAACAAAGTGCCCACAAATTACCACATAGGTGGTAATCCATTAAATACAGAAGAAGTAATTAGGGACAAGGGGACCCAAGTTGATAGCAATCTGTCATTTGACAACCACGTGGCCAAAGTGGTTAGAAAAACATTTTATATAGCCCACCTAATCATGAAGGGATTCACATCTAGATCAGGGGAGGTCATCGTGCCTCTTTACTCATCCCTCATCAGGCCCATAATTGAGTACAATGCCCCTTTTGGGATGTACCTTACCAGACACCTGCAGCAACTGGAAAGACCCCAAAAGTACCTCACCAAGAGGATCAAAGGGCTCAAACAGATGCCATATGCTGCCCGGTTAAAGAAACTCCAGCTCTACTCAGTGGCATACCGCCTGCTCAGAGGCAATCTGTGCCTGATGTATAAAGCCATGTCCAACCTGGAATTAATGGACATGCTGCACCTCAGAAAATCCAAATCCCATCGAGCTACGCTCAAGAGACTTGAACCTCAGCACTGAAATAAATAGGACATGCTGGAGGGACAGATTCATAACCCAGAGGCTCCCTTCACTCTGGAATAAAATCCCAGTCCAGGTTAGGCAGAGTCCCTCATTGACTCTCTTCAAGAGGAATCTTGATGAGTGGATGGGAGATCGTAGGTTTACCCCGGGTATCACTTCTGTGTCACTGTTAGACAGAGGCACAGTATACTAACCTCGAAAAAGGGCATAGCAAAATTAATTTAAAATGGGTGGCAAAAGCCAAACACACTCTGGCTAGGCTTATAAATGCCCTAGGGCAGATAGCCTAGTATGAACCTATGAACCTATGACACTACATAAAGTGTTGCGCTACTAGAGTAGCATTAGAGACATTCCTACATTTAAAACAAGGATCACATAGATGAGAAGTACATTCAATACCATATAAAGGCAGTATTTTTATTAATACCTAGACTATGATTAAAGTAGATAATTGTGAATCATTCTTGTGCCACTATCAAAATATAAATAAGCTCAAATAAAGATTCATAGATGTCTTTGCATTTAATCTACCTTAGTAGTGCTTATCAACAATGTTTGTGATAGTACAATCTTGAACTAGTTCAAAATATTTTGTATATGTATTTTTAAAAACTTTTATACTTCAAATTACAGAATATATGTCCAAAACAGACATTTATTAACACACCAAATTAAGACAGATAAAACTTGTTTGAATATCTCTTAGCCCTTACTTATTCGTACAGCAGCATTATAAACTACCTTAATGATGATGCTATTTCCCCTTCCCCGAGTTGAGTTTTTTGACTTGGTGTCAAAGTTGCTAACATCCAAGGTAGAACTGGATCCTGGGGAGTAAAGGGAAGGTCTTGCAAATCAAAGTATGTGTTGTTAAATCCAAAGCCATTACCTTCTTCTGCCTTTTGCTGCTGTTCCACTGCAACAATCCTTGTGACTTCACTTCACTGGAAGGTTTCAACTGGTTTTAAAGAAACAGGAGAAACATTTATTTTGCCATTGATTTTACCAGGCCATTTAGAAGCAGAGTTCATACCAGAACTGATGTCTCCTTTATTGTTGATCTTAAAACCACTGTGATTAACAAGATAGGCAGTTTGTGTTTCGTAAACTGCTAAATCTCTAACTATTTTTCTCTGTTTGTGCAAAACCGTGGTTTTCTCAAACTTATCAATTACAGTGAAAATGTTTTCATATTCATCATATAAATTGGAGTGCTCATTGAGTAGACTATTAATACGTTCATCCAACTTCACTATATTGTCTTTTAATCGATCCATAGTGGAACAATTCTCAAAAACTCTATGCCAGCATTATTAAAAATTAAGTTCATTTTAAAAAGGATCTTCTACTATAATTCCATTCAGAACTTTAAAATAACCTAATCCTTTAGGCACTATTCCAAGACTGATGCAGTGCTCAAAATATTTATTTTCTATAGAGATAGTTCAATATCTCTTTAAACTTTTCTCTAGTTTGGCTAAATGGGTTTTAATGTCTTGTTTAATCACCAGTCCAGTTTGTTTGTGGCCAACTTCCGAAAATGGGTTGTAGTTGTTATTCAGTATGGTGGCCACATCTTTAAAATGAATATTCTCACTAGATTTAGAGGTCACACTTCTATGGTCAACCTCTATCACAGTCATATCTTCATCATAAGATTCATTTAAAACGTGATTATTGCTTGTATACTCTTTAGTGCCCAAACTTACAATCTTCTTTTTGGCCAAACAGTTCAAAGACTTCTGCATCTCACTTGAAAGACTAACCAAATCATGTAGAATTTTATCCTGGCTCCCGGGAACCAAGTGAATGGTGAGATCCAATAGCTCATTTTCATGTATGAATGACATCTGGAGGTCCAGAAACAAAGTCAAATGAATAATAGAAGTGGATATTATTTCCCAAATAGTAGTAAAAACCAACACTAATAAACAAAAAAACACTTTAGCGCATACAGAAATGAGCCACTACAATGAGTATTTAATGTAATATGTTTAATTAACCGCTTTCATTAAAACCAGACTACATCAGAAATAATACCAGTTAAATAAATTAGTGATTAAATACAAACATTCACCAATCACTTTATAAAATCAATTAACACCTTAAAAATCAAATTTAACCCTTTAATGTGGATCTATTATTTAATAGCAAGTCATCTGTCCCTTAAAAACATTTTATATTTGTTTCCTTAAACCCAGAAAATTGATCAGCTGCCAACTTGATCTGCCATTCTGTTTCTCTCATTTCTACCTCAGTCTTATAATTCCCTCCTCTTATGCTCATGGGGGCTTGTTCTAGCATTGCAAACAGGATTTTTTTGTATTTACTGTAACCACCAGAATTCAGTGAACACCAGACCCTCCTTATGTGGAGGCTGCATCCCCCACACCCCTGCTAATTATATATACCAACTCCAAGATCGCACTACAGTGGGGAAAGGGCAAATTTCCTTATCATTATGTTACTGTAAAGTATGTAGTTCCTCCTGTTTCTTTTATGTTGGCGAACAATGATCATTCAGGGATATTTCATAGCTGATATGTATGCGAAGAATGGCTATTCAGCAAACTTGCCATTTGATCACTAAACATAGACCCATCATATGCATCATACCTTCCTCACATCATCTTCACCATCATCATCATTGCATTTTCTTCTTTGTCATCATAATCTCCTCTGCATCTCCCTTCCAACTTCATTATCTGCATCTTTACTGTGATTGCCAATATCATTATCATTACTGTGTTAATCTTCATCATCTTTGCATCTTTCTTTTAATTGTCATCTTAATTGCAGCCTCATTGTCATATCTATCATCTTCATCATCATTACACTTTCAACTTCAGCTTCATCACTTCAGAATCATCATCATCATCACCATCATTTGTTTCATCTTCATCTTGTCTTTATTTTATTTTCGCAGATGCACAGATTATTCCAAAAGTTTTCAGTCTAGCACTAATCCATTCAGTTTATTACACATACAGAAGTGCATATTGCTACAGAGCTATTGTTATGGTGATTTACATACTGGTAGTTTCATTCCTAAAAGAAATCACCTTATGGTTGACAACTATTTATTACAGTGTTAATCTGTGTTATTGTACTGCACACCAAACACTGTACACTTTGCCGGGAATCTTATCTTGTTCTGTTTTATTACCTTTTATTTGAATATAACTATTTTCATATTTTTATCATTGTATTGATTCACTGTCTGAATGAGTCAGTGACTGATTGGTTTGTGCTGAATTCTGTATCACATTGTATGCTAGAATCTGTTGCAAACTGCAGAAAACATGTCTACACATCACAAACTGTTTTGTCATCATAGCTGAATCATCAGAAGGTGGGGCAAGATGACAAGAAGTCAGGAAGTAATCGGGCAATCTGCTCAGCACACAGCAGATGCAAACATAAATTTATTAAACTTATGTTAGAAAAAATATGTATTAATGTGTGTATGCTTAATGCCAATTAATAACCAAGTATTTTAATACGCTTTTCATTCTATTTTTCATACACTGTATTTTATACAAATTGAGTTTCATATGAGACTGAAAAAGATGCTTTTTGAAAACTGCAGTATGCTTTCTGAAACTTGCAAGTTGCCCTCTGACCTAGTAATTGCTAGCACAGCAATATTCATGTTTATGCCTTTTGGAAATGTACTTGAGAAGCAGGTGTTTATCTGCTAGGTCAGAAGCGAATGAATGAACAATGCCTTATTTTATAAATGTAATGATTCTAGACAAACAGCTCTGTTCGAAGGATGGGAACCTGTGCAGCTGTAGTAACTTAGAGATAAAGTAGACAAAGGATTATTAGAGAAATGAACTGCTAGCATTTTGCTTGAATTAGCCATAGTATCTTGAATGGTAACATAACATGTATCTAACTGGGAGTAATCAAGGCCATGTTGTTTTCCTCAGGAAGTTTCACATAAAAATCGATAAATCAGCAGAAATTCATGGGAAAGATGGTCAGCAGATGATGATGATGAAAAAGGTGGTAATCTGTTACGTCAGCATGGTAGGACATAACCAGTTTAAGAATGTATAAAAATAAAAGTATTTCCTGTTTCTGGTTAGACAAACTCTGTATTAGCACGTTTTTGTCTCCTTGCTGCAAGATTAAAGTGCCTTAACCTGAACCTACCGTGTTTTGATCATTTTTAAAGTATATTTTTCCTTTGACAGTTTGGTCCTTCGGACCGGAAAGTACTTCTCGCTCTAGGCCTAGGTCAGAATTGGGCCCGGTGGCATGCATCCATACGGAGAAGAGGCCAAATCGGCTCTTCTGTTTTGAAAGACCTCCGACTGAATTGTCGTTCGAAAGAGGCCAGCCACTGTTTCTGATCTGGGATTGGAGGACGAGTCAATGATCCGGTGGATCAACTCACGGAGGGTCAGGTAAGGAGGAATTACCTTATTTCTGTTTTGAGATCAGGGACTAATTACAGAACTGTTTTTTGTCAGGTAGATTTGCATGTGCAGACCAGGGACAGAAAAAGGGGTTACTGTTTTTGTCATAGATCAGGGAAACAGAATAGGTAGGCAGTTATTCTAGATAAACTGTGAAAAGGTATAGGATTGTGGTACCACGTGATAGAAAGGGTTACGTAATGATTTACAGCTTAAGCTAAGACAGTAATGGGAAATCAGTGCACAAAAGTTCCCGAGACCCGCCCCTAACTGAAGAAGCGAAGTATATGCAATTACAGCGTGCCGACAATGTTAAGTATTACACAAAATGGGTTGATAAGTATAAATTCAATGGTAATTTAGATAAACTTGCACTTATGAAACTTGTTAAACAATTAAAAATAGACGCGAAAGGTCAACTAAAAAAGCAAAGACAATTAGGAGTCCCTCAGGCGCATAGGTGGCTTGAGGAAACAAATCGCAGGGAACAGAGAATAAAGAATTCAAAGACAATGTTCTTAGACAAAGAAGACAATAACTTGGTGATAGCAATGGCCCCTCCTTTGCCCCCTCCGCTTCCATTACCAGAATATGAAGCGAGTGGACAAGCTGATCCACCTCCGCTATACCCAGCTGTTCCTGCAAAATCACAGCCGTTTGTTAGGGATCCTATCGAGACAAGGTCTCGAACACGCGACTTGAGGAGGGAGATTGAGTTAAGTGAAATAAATAGAAAATCACAGGCTATGAGTGAAGAAGAGATATGTCTGCTCATAGAAGTACCAAATCCTCAGGCAGGACAGGCAGGACAAGATCTGACTCTTTTAGTTTATAGACTGTGGACACCGGAAGATATCCGGAAAGCCACGGAGGGAATTCCCCACCCAAAAGTGAATTTCAGAAAATTTTTAGATGATTTACAGGGTATGAGATTAAGTTACCATTTGAATGGAGAAGAAGTAGAAAAAGTAGTTAGACAAATTGTGGGTCCAGATTGGCACATGATCAGTGGCGATTGGAATCCTCATGACGCACAACTTAGACCACAACCACATACTAATGCAGAACTGGATGGCAGAGTAAAAGGTCTGACAGACCGAATCTCTGAAAAGTGGAAGCCTAGGGCTGATTGGACTTGCATTAATCAATGCATTCAACAGGAAGGTGAAACAGTTGATAGATATTATGCTAGACTGTTAGAATGTTTTAATAACCACTGCGGAATGCAGATACCAGAAAACCAGACACAAGATTCCTCATATGAACAACAGTTAAAGAATGCATTCTTGAAGGGTAGTATAACTCCCATTAGCAGCTTTATTACAAAGCACATGGTAGATCATCGAACGAGTAGATTACAGCCATTACTTGAATATGCTAGACATGCAGAAAGACATTTTAATAGTAAAAAGAAAAAGAAAACTCAAGTATTTTCAGCAGAAGATGGGTCAGAAGTGTTTGTAGTGCAAACTGGGAGAAAGAGTAAAAAAAATGCCCAGGGAAATAAACAATCTGACAAGCGATCAGAAGATTTTGAAGAAAGAAAGAAAAAAGGCGAATGATTTAAGTGCGGAAAAAAAGGACATTTAGCAAGGGATTGCAGACTAAACAAGAAGGTGACTACAGAAAATAAGGAAGATGAGGAATGACTATATGATAGTCAGGAGTCACTGAATGAAAATAAGCAGGAAAAGACAAGCGCAAATATGATAGCAGGAGTAGAGGATGTGACAGAAGGGGTAGAGGATGTACATGAATTCGCAGACATAGAAGAAGATGAAACTTTGGACTTGGCTCTATTGAGTTTAGAGCTTTACTTAGCAGACACGAAACCGGAAGTGACGCTTCTGGTAGAGGGGAGGGAAGTTAAATTTTTGTGTGACTCAGGGGCTTCACGGACCCTGATACACCCTTCCAAGTTACCGGAAGATTCAGAATCACCAGATTATATACTAGTGAAGGCAGCTAATGAACAGCTGTATCGGGAGCCACTCTCCCATGACATAGCAATAACAGACCCCGTTTCAGGAATGACCCAAAGAAGTAAAACTGTGGTTTCTGCAAAATGCCCAGTAAATCTTTTGGGTAGAGACTTAATGCAGATATTTGGCATAGCCGTAGTTCCAGCCATGCATGGTATGGAAGCACAGCAACAAATGGATACTTTTGTAGTGCAACCGGAGGGTGAAACATATTATTGGTACAGCCAGGACTTAGTTACGACTGGTCCAGGGGCAGTAACTGAAGAACTGATGAACGTAGCCATCAGTAAGTCCCTCTCCCTCGACACTGACAAACAGCATTTATTGCATTGTACTCTATATTACTATAATAGACCAGGACCTGATAAAGATTATGAACAGGAATTGTTTCAGAACCATGCAAACAGACTAGTGTTGTGAAATTTGTACTGGGATGCAGAGGGGAACAGTGTAGTAAGCTGTTCATTGCAACAGGAATTTTTAGCACTTTACAAATCTAATCGATTGCCACATGTTAGCTTAACTAAGAATAAAAATTTGAAATGGGCAGACTTAGGCGAAAAAGTCACAAGGTGAGAAAAGCAGACAGAATTAGAGCTCTCCGAACAAGGAGTACAGAAACAGAAATTGAATTGGATTACACAGACACACCCAGCTGTGCACTCACAGGCTAGTGAGAATAGCTGAGTGTTACACTTATTAGAAGAAGAGGAAAAAGCCTTGCGAGGCATACCAGACATTCTCTGGTCAGCAGGGAAATCAGATGAAGGACTTATACGAACAGCAGGACCAGTTACTATTACGCCAAAGTCAGCATTTAGACCCCAGAAAAGGCAGTATCCCTTGAGAAAGGATGCAGAGATAGGAATCAAGCCTATAATAGCAGCCTTACTTAAGGAAGGAGTCTTAATAGAATCTCCTGATTCACCATGTAATACACCTTTATTTCCTGTCAGGAAAGCAAACGGGGAATGGCGTATGGTCCAGGACTTACAAGCAGTGAACAATGCAGTTATACCCAGAGCACCAACGGTGCCAGATCCACACACCTTACTGAATGATTTAAAGCCAGAGCAAAAATATTTTTCTGTGGTAGACATTAGTAATGCATTTTTATCTATACCGATACACCCTGACAGCCAATATTGGTTTGCATTTACATTTCAGGGAAAGCGGTATACATACACAAGATTACCACAGGGATATTGTGAAAGTCCAACAATATTTGCACAGGAAATGGCAAGCAACCTGGCGGGATTTATCCCACCGAAAGGTAGTCAGATTTTACTTTATGTAGACGACATTCTGCTGGCAGCCCCCACCCAGCAAGAATGCAAAGAGAACACGATATCTTTATTACAGTTCTTAGCTACTCAAGGTCACAAAGTAAACAAAGACAAGCTACAACTTTGGAGAAAACAAGTTAAGTACTTGGGATATGTAATATCCAAGGAAGGTAGAATATTAGTTGAAGATAGAAAAACAGCAATATTACAAGCACCTAGACCAACTACCAAGAAGGAAATGATGTCCTTCCTGGGAACTACTAATTTTTGTCAGAGCTGGATACCAAATTATGCTTTGGAATCTGCTCCACTGGCCAATTTAATATTTAAAAAGCCGATGGCAGCACAGGATTTATTACAATGGACACCTGAAGCAGAAGCAGCTTTCTGCAAGCTGAAACAACTGATAGCATCATCCTTAGTTTTAGGATTACCAAACTATCATAAGCAATTTATTCAAACTGTAGACTGTAAGCAGGGTTATATGACATCAGTATTGACACAGCAACATGGGGACAAGCAACGCCCCATAGCTTACTATTCATCACAGTTAGACCCAGTGGCACGGTCCCTGCCCCACTGTGTACAAGCAGTAGTTGTAGCTGCAATGGCAGTGCAGGCTTCGGCCTCAGTAGTGCTATTCCACTCTCTCACATTGAGAGTGCCTCATGCAGTCGCAATTATTTTACTGCAAGAAAAAGTAGCATATCTTTCTCCGGCTAGACATCTTTCCTGTATGACCATACTGTTGAGCCAACCTCATATGACAATTGAACGATGCACAACTTTGAATCTGTCAACCTTGCTCCCAACCCCTGCAGATGGCAAACCACACTGCTGCTTGCAGGAGATTGATCAAAAGACATTACCTAGACAAGACCTTACGGATGTTCCCTTGGATGATGCCGAGGTGACATACTATGTGGATGGCTCGTGCAGGAGGGGTCCTACAGGACAGAACCTAGTGGGGTATGCAGTCGTCTCTGATACTGAAACTTTAGAAGCAAAATCTTTACCGCACAACTTATCTGCACAAGTGGCAGAATTGATTGCCTTGACAAGGGCATGTACCTTAGCAAAAGGTAAGAAAGTGAACATTTATACTGACAGTCAGTATGCTTTTTCTACTGTACATGTTTTTGCACAGCAGTGGAAAAATAGAGGAATGATAACATCTACTGGTAAAACGATCAATCATGCGCAATTTATTTTAGATTTATTAGATTCAATTCAGTTACCTAAAAAAGTAGCTATTTGCAAATGCGTAGCTCATACGAATCAACAGGACAGGATTTCAAAAGGTAATGCACGGGCTGATACAGCTGCGAAGCAGGCAGCGTCAGCCACAGAAACTTTTCATTTGAGTGAGGAATTACAACCCTCTGAGATTTTGGATTTAGAAATGTTAAAAACAATGCAGACACTTACTACAAATATAGAAAAACAGAAGTGGATAAAACGAGGAGCAATCCTCGAAAAGGGACTGTACATCTCCAAGGAGAAGAAACCAATTTTGCCATCTAATTTGTTTAGATATGCAGCATTGTTGAGCCATGGGCAGAGCCATGTCTTAACAGGGGGGATGGTACAGTTAGTAAATCGAGTGTTTACAACCTACGGATTTACAAATTATACAAAAAATGTTTGTGCAGCATGCCATGTTTGTAACAAGCATCATGCACAAGGGGCATTGAAGCCTAAGCAAAGGAGTTTTCCTACACCACAGTATCCGTTCCATACTATTTGTATGGATTTCATAGAATTGAATAAATGTGAGAATAAGAAATATTGCCTTGTCATTATAGGTATGTTTTCCAAATGGGTAGAAGCTTTTCCGACTAAAAATCCAGATGCAGCTACTGTTGCAAAGGTCCTTGTTAAAGAAATTATACCCAGATTTGGTATACCGGAAAAGATTTATAGTGATAACGGTACGCATTTTGTGAACCAAACGGTTCAGCAACTTAGTCACTATTTTGGGATATCATTAAAGAACCACTGTGCTTACCACCCCCAATCTGCAGGATTAGTAGAGAGGCATAATGGGGTGTTGAAGAATAAGCTTAGGAAGCTGATGACTGAAACACAGAAGAACTGGGTGCACTGTTTGCCTTTAGCACTGTTGAGCATGAGAACTGTTCCAAATGCAAATGGTTTAACTCCTTTTGAAACCTTGTTTGGGAGGGCATATTATACACCCCAGTGGAAACCTCTCATGTCTGCAGAGCAGGAGGCTGACAGTTTACTTGCAGGGTATATGAGGCGATTTTTGAATAACAAACTTTTGCAGTTAAATTCTGTTTCAGATAAAGAGCAACCGAAATCGGAAGCACCAGTAGCCCCAGGCACCTGGGTCTGGGTGAAGATTGTGAAACGAAAGAATTGGAGTTCTCCGAAGTGGGAAGGTCCATACCAGGTACTACTGTCGACACCCACTGCAGTCAAGATCGCAGAGCGAGCTTCCTGGATTCATTTGACGCACTGTAAACTGGTTAAGAACTTTGAATTGGACAAAAACTTTGTTACTGTTGTACAACAAGAACAAAATGGCCAGGTACAGAGTGAATAGAGACATTGAGCAACCTCAGAAAACTTGTATGATCGTTTTTATTGCAATACTAATCACACTGTTCTTTTTGTTGTGGCCACTCTTTTTTCCTGCCACAAAGGTTGAACTGATTAGATGTAATGAACCAAACATAGACTGGCATCCGAACTTTAACTCTTATCAGGCAATTACACGTGTGTACGCTGAGACTTTTAATGTTTCGAACTGCTGGGTCTGTACGGCCATACCAACAGCATACGGGGGTTTATTAATGACTGCTATCCCCCTAGGGGTCAATGAGACCTGGGAAAATCTGTTTTTTGACACAGTTGCTATTAAAGCACATGATAAAGTAGCACTGTATTTGCCTGTGACACAAAAAGGAATTGTATGTTTTTACACAAATGATACCATCCAAATGGGATGGAGCAAGTGTAATGTTACAGTACAGTATAAATGTTATAGAAACCCAAACGATTTGAGTGGATCTTGTAGTACAGATTATGACTCATTTTTGAAATCTATGCATAAGACTCTTGATCAGGTACAACGCAATCCTGTACTTTTTTAAACAGTTATCTGTAATAGATAAGAAAATGTTTCATGCAGGGCAGTCATTTCGTAACAAAGTAATAACTAAGGTAGAGGACTGTTATTTTGTGTGTGGTAAAAAAGCATATAAATGGTTACCTGAGGATTGGTCTGGCAGTTGTTTTTTGGGATATCTGGTTCCGGCCATCCGACACACTGCAGTTTTGCCTCAGGGAAATATTCGAAATACTGGAGACATAACCAAAAAGACTGTTAAGAAACCTGAGAATCTAGTGGGACGAACTGAAGCGGGCTGGAAAGACCATCATGATGTGGGAACCAAACTTGTGCACATGGACTTGAGTGATGCTGTTATATCCTGGGCAGGCATATTACCTGCATATGGCACGGTTAAATCAATATGGGAGCTGCGAAAACTGTCAAAACTTCTCGAAGTAATGAGTAATGTGACTTTTTCTGCTCTTGAACTGATAACTGATGAACTGAATGCCATGAGAACTGTAGTGCTCCAAAACCGAATGGCTCTTGACTTCACCCTAGCGGCGAGGGGTGGGACTTGCGCTTTAATCAAAGAAGAATGCTGTGCATTTATTCCTGACCATCAGCATAAAATTAACGATCATCTTGAGGTGATTCAGCAAGTGTCGGCCATGACCAAGCCAGGCCCAAACCCTCTGACAGACTTTTTCCAGAATGCATTTGAGGGGTGGGGCTCCATTTTTATGAACATATTGATCGCCATTGGGGTAGGATTGCTCCTAATAGGAGTTTGTATTTGTTGTGGAATCCCCTGCATGAAGAGATTAGTCAAAGAATTCATAGATATATCCATATCTGAGACTATGTATCAAAGTACTGAATTTGAAGAGCTGCTAGAATGCGAAACACTTTCATAAAAGTTTAAACTGAATGACTTTCTTAACTGCAAATCCTGAATGGAAGAGGTTAGGAAAAGAAGCAAACTGTTTATTCTTTTTTTTTTTGAAAATAGAATAAAAAAGTATTAAGAGGAGGGAAATGTTAGAAAAAATATGTATTAATGCATGTATGCTTAATGCCAATTAATAACCAAGTATTTTAATACGCTTTTCATTCTATTTTTCATACACTGTATTTTATACAAATTGAGTTTCATATGAGACTGAAAAAGATGCTTTTTGAAAACTGCAGTATGCTTTCTGAAACTTGCAAGTTGCCCTCTGACCTAGTAATTGCTAGCACAGCAATATTCATGTTTATGCCTTTTGGAAATGTACTTGAGAAGCAGGTGTTTATCTGCTATGTCAGAAGCAAATGAATGAACAATGCCTTATTTTATAAATGTAATGATTCTAGACAAACAGCTCTGTTCGAAGGATGGGAACCTGTGCAGCTGTAGTAACTTAGAGATAAAGTAGACAAAGGATTATTAGAGAAATGAACTGGTAGCATTGTGCTTGAATTAGCCATAGTATCTTGAATGGTAACATAACATGTATCTAACTGGGAGTAATCAAGGCCATGTTGTTTTCCTCAGGAAGTTTCACATAAAAATCGATAAATCAGCAGAAATTCATGGGAAAGATGGTCAGCAGATGATGATGATGAAAAAGGTGGTAATCTGTTACGTCAGCATGGTAGGACATAACCAGTTTAAGAATGTATAAAAATGAAAGTATTTCTTGTTTCTGGTTAGACAAACTCTGTATTAGCACGTTTTTGTCTCCTTGCTGCAAGATTAAAGTGCCTTAACCTGAACCTACCGTGTTTTGATCATTTTTAAAGTATATTTTTCCTTTGACAACTTATAAATAAATAAATAAAAACTACCTATTTTTAAACAGAAAGACCAATTTATATAAATAACAAGATCAAAATTACAGCAGAAAGAAATGATCTAATTTCTTCCAGGTAACATGAAACTCTTAATTGGATATATTTTAGACTTTATTAAAGAATGTTTCACCTTCCACTTGAGTGCTGCCCTTTTCTGCATTTGGTACTCTTAACTGACCCACTGAAGAAGGGGGTCTATGTATTAAAATTTTACAGTATAATCTTAAATATCAGAATGTGAATGCCATTTTTTCAAATTCTGAAGGTTTTATTTAGATGGAATCTGGGGTTTAAAGGAGCTCATAGAAATAACAACAAAATGTTATTCCAGTTTTCAAGAATTTTTGGAAAGTTGATGGCTGGGTGGAGCAAAAGATATAGCCAGAATAACATATACACATTTAGGCTATAACATTTTTTAAAAATTCTCAGATATTGCTTAAATTGAATTAAAGTATCACCCAAGTTGTATATGATGAGTATTCCTTGTAAATATGCATACATAGCCAGGTTACTGCTTGAACTGATTTTTATTTATTTATTTTTATTTTTATTTATTTAACATTTGTTGACCGGGAATGTCTAACTAGGTTCCACAGAGCCTGTTTTCAGTGGAGGCCTGGGGAGAAACGCTCCAGATGCATGTCTTTGGAATGTGGGAGGAAACTGGAGTACCCGGAGGAAACCCACGCGAACACAGGGAGAACATGCAAACTCCACACAGAAGGCACCCCAGCCGAGAATCGAACCGGAGAACCTCTTGCTGTGAGGCGACAACGTTAACCGCTGCACCACTGTGCCGCCCCACTTTGTTTGTCTTCCACTGTTGCCATCCCTATTACTTCTTTTCTACCCACACCTTCCCCATGCCACCTTCCCTCTATACACTTTCTAAAACATTGCATGTTCCTCCAAACTCTTCCTCCCCCACCCCACATAAATAACTATGCATGTGATAACTGACACCTATTCCAAAGTAGGTATATTCTATATCCCCCGTGAATGAAAGTTACACCATAGAAATCAAGTCGGGAATTGGAATAATTTACCTTTAATCCAAATCCAGGGTATTTGTATGTGTTTGCAGTGATGCTAATTAACTGTAATGGGGCCTAATTTCTCTTACCTTTAACTGCACCAGTGCTTATAGATTAGCTTTGCTGCACCTTTATTACTGCTTCTAGTTTTGATAAGCTCTAACAACACCAGTGGTTGTAGATTAGCTTTACTTTAACTTTATTAGTGCTTTTAGTTATGCTTTGCTGTAAAATCACTAATATTTATAGATATGCGTAGCCTTCAATTCACTAATGCTCTTAGGTTTGCATTGCTTTATGTGTCATTAATCACCTCCATGCAATAGTACTGGTCTTTCTACTGCCAGGTATTCATGATAGTGCCTCCTTCTTGCATACTGGACTGCACTTATGGTTGCAGGCCTCTGCAGTGATACATTACTTGTTGACATTGTTATGTACCTTGAACTTATATGATGCCACACAGGTATTCAATATTGGCCTTGGCAGCCTCCAATGTCAAACTACCTGACTGCCCATTCAGACCCTCTGCCTGGGCCATTTACACCTGGCTTATCATGAACCTGCAAATGTTTAGCTACTCTCAAGTGGTGCACGTGGTATAAGATTTGTCAGGGTGTAATATCACAAACTTGATTGCACTTCACCTGTGTATTCCTGTTGGTATTTGGGGTTGTGCCAAATTGCTGTGGTGACACCCTGTGCAATGTATCTGAACACTGACCATGCACTGTATGCTCCTACTCATCTCAGTGATGTGCAGTTCATTAATACAGATTGGCTATTACTATATAGCAGTGTACCTCCTGCACGCTGTTTGTTTGACACTTGTACAATGTCACATGCTGTCCTCTGTATTGGTGACAAGGTACATTCTATCATATCACACATTTTAGTACATGTTTTTCAGTTTAGGTGTTTGGTCTACATGCTATTTTTGTGTTGCTTAACTGCTCAGCTTAATGCATTTTGCACCTTCTATAGCCTGTAGTACAAAGAGGTGTAGCAAAGCCTAGTTTTCATTGTTTTTACTTTGTTTTTATCTTTATTACTGCAATATTTTTAATTTTATTTGTTTGCTTTGTTGTTTTATTTCTCACCATTTATGCTCATGTTTTCTGCAGTGTTGGCTGTGGAGTTGGGTATGTTGTGGTAGCATCCACAATGTCTGGCACCTGTCTCAACACTACCTGCTATATCCTCAGCCTCTCTGAAGGATGATGAAGGACAACCTGCAAGAGGCAACCAACAGGGGTCACTGCTGGCTTTGGCTGCTGCTTATCTGGTGGGGGGGGTGCAGGCACCCCATCAGGAAGTGTTATCAGGGGGTCATTTTGATTCATTCATCTATAGGCAGAGGGTGCAGCCTGGTAATGGCTGTGGCATACCAGTGGCTGGACACCTGGAATGGCAGCCTGGAGCATATCCTTATGTGACGTGTACAGTCACACAGCTGCATGGACCCAGTCATCTGGTCATAAGTGGCTTGCTTCAGCAATGGGGTGGACACAGTGGTGAAAGACATCTAGTTGAGTGCACTGCTGTACAGCTTGGCAGGCAGTTCTCATTCTACCCTATTCCTCTTCAAGGAGTTCCCCTTCCTTGTGGGTCACTCCCCTACCTGGTTTGTTGTCCAGCCCTCCCAGTCACCAAGTCTCTTCCTTAAATCTCTCTGTATCTCTTCTTTGTGGCCCTCCACCCCATATGTGTCAGAACTTCCCCATATGACGCTTATATCCTTTAAATCTGCTTGTCTTCCACTGTTGCCATCCCTATTACTTCTTTTCTACCCACACCTTCCCCATGCCACCTTCCCTCTATACACTTCCTAAAACATTGCCTGTTCCTCCACACTCTTCCTCCCCCACCCCACAACACTCTTCCTTTCACCTGCTCCTGCTGTGTGAATTGTTCCAGTGCTTGCTTTTTTCCCATTTTTACAGTCAAATCCATCAATTTTATTCCCATTTATGTTATAAATATGTGACAGACTTTACTGTGTAACCCTTACCTGGGGTCTCTGGTGTGCCCATATAGCAAAGGAGCTGCACTATGTTGTGCATGTTGATGTGATTCATCATGGGTACAGTACCTGCATATCACTGAGCCAGGGTAATGCGACCCACCATTGGACAGTCCACATCTTAGTGTGATGGAAGCTCTTTATGCCTATGATGAGTTTCCTTACATATCTCTGGACTCCCCATGCTCATACTAAGTTGTTTTTAATTCAGCGAGTAGCCATTCATTGAACCTCTGTTTATCAAAGCTGTTAATCATCCCATGGCTTTTTAAGGACAATTTTAACATTTTAGAGCAAATCAATGGTAGGCCAACCAAGCGACCATAAAAAAAACATAAACTTTAAAACCTACCATGGTGGGGGGCTATGCCCCCACACCCCTTAATTAAATATACCAACTCTGAGATTGCACTACAGTGGTGAAAAGGGCAAATTCCAGATGGTGGCCAACCACTGGTTTGACCTAGGAAAAATTCACCATTTGATGAATAGCGGCTTTGATAAAAAGAGGTTCGATGAATGGCTACTCGCTGAATAGCAATTTGACAAAGTGATATAGACCCCTTAATCCCCTTAAAGGTGCAGTTCACTTTGATAGTATTATTTTTCCCTATGCAGCTATTTTACCATTTTTGTCTGAATCTCAGCTTATATCTATCTGCATATCTCCCAGTTTCCATGGCAACGTTTTTAAGAAAGTATGTTATTACACAGCATGAGCATACAAAATCTTACCTTATTATTATAAAATCTATTCACCAGTCTTAACGGTATTAGTCTGTAATTACATGAACTAGTCCCCTGCTTATAATATTAATGGTTATAATGTGTCAGATATAATTTCCACTGCTACAGCAGCTGATTGGTTTATGCACTTTTTTACACATTGAAGAAGTAGTGTATTGGTCAGAATACTAGGTAGTTTAAGATTTAAAGTTTTGAACATCTAACATTGTAGCCACTGGAATTTATATCTAACACAATATTTCTTATTAGCAATATATAAAAAATAGTAAGGTCCTACTTCCTCCATGCAAATGCCCTTCTCCTGCATTTACAATTTACAATGCACACAGGCTGGCAAGATTTACTTTGAGAAGTGATTTAGTCCAGTATTGTGTAAAGATAGTGGACCTCTGATACTGTGACAGACAAGTCCTGTAAGTGTGACAAAACAGCACTGGAAGTAAAGGTAATAGCTGATCTTCTTCTAAAACTTAGACTTACTCACCATTAAAAAGGTAGTGCAAATTTAATGTACTTAGGTGTTATTCAAAAAATGTTCTTTGTCTGAATTAAGAAAGCAGCATTGTGTTACACAATCTGTTTGTTATACACTTTAAAAACAACTGAGCAATCATACAGACACTGACCACAAGTCAGACAAATCACATGTCTGTGATGTCAAGGTATCTAATCTGTCAATCACATTTAACAATTGCTTTATTATAGTATATTATTATAAAGAAGAGGGAGGAAATTTATAGTTTTCTAAATGAACTTAAGTGAGTCATGTGGCATATGTTTTAGCATAATGCTTTTTAAAGCTTTAAGACACAGGCTTGATTGAGAGGAAGTGGTTTTCTTCTTTAGCAGAGTTAATAAGTGATGCTGTAGGATGACTCTAGACCGAAGAACAATATGCTGTATGTAATTATGGAGTTCCCAATCTAAAAAAAAAAAAAATCAACGCAGCATATCTAGTTATTCAATGTACCACCTTAATAAAATTAACCAATATTTTAATCTTCAAAGAGATGATTTTGTATGTATGATACTTAATCTTGGTGGATCCACTGATCCCCAAACTATATTACATTATTATTTTCTGTCAGAAGGGAAATATTTAGTGGCAATGACTTATTTACATATTAAAGAATGACTTTTGATGAAGCAAAGAGTTGTATTTATGAATATTTATCCTTACTTTGAATCCCAGACATGGGTATGATAATACACATATTTGCTATGCTGTGCAGGTACAGGAAATACCTATAAGTTGAAAATGCCACCTGAAGTTTAGATACAGATTAAAGATGTCATCTATCATAATAATACTAAACCTGCAAGACTTATGCCATTCACTAAAAGTGAAAGTTTACACACTGCAGACACAAAACATAGACATTAATATCCCTCAAAAGCATGGAAGCCCATCTAAACAGTTGCTATCTCAAATTTACTCTTAGTTAATTGAAAACTTAAAAAATACATGAGCTACATTTATATTATTGACTATTTATGGCATTGTAAAAAATGTAGCTTTAGACATTGCATACAGAAAATCCATCATCACAGACCCCGAAAAACCACTGTCCTGAAATAGACTATTAAAAACTAAATCAATTCTTATTATAATGAAATATTCTTAAAGTAAAACAATAAAAACTAAACAATTAATTGCACCTAGCCAATAGGAAAGCAACATTATTGTTGAAACAGACCAAATTATGACTATCTAAACTAACTAAAATTAAGCCAAACTAAACTAAACTAAACTAAATTATTACTATACAATAAAACTTATACATCCTAATACAACAATTAGTAAGGCACCAAAATGATAATATGCAAAAAAAAAAAAAAAAATAGAACTTAAAATAAACAAATAAATAAAATTTACTCCAGAGCCACAGTGCAAAGTAATACATGAGATATTCAAAAAACCAAGAAAAGCTACATAAAACCATTTTATGCAGATGCAAGCAATCAATGTTGCCTGTTGTGGGTAACAGGAAATAACACTGACATAAAAACACAGAAAAATGGATACATGAAATATGAGGGCATCTTTTTGTGTGAATTAATGAATTCAGTTTATGACGCATGGCTTTGCCACATGTAATAAAACTCATTCCCTAAACCTACAGTCTATGGTATGTCATTCATCATATACCAGACCTCTCAGTATTCCAGATTTATCCTCCTATTCCAGGTATATCCTCCCAGTAATGGCTCTCATTTTGTTTCACCCAAATTGTTGAGTTGATGTACCATCAACTTTTTTTGTTTAGTTATCTTCTTATTTAGCATCATAGGTTCACAGGTTTGCTTAACAGGCTTAAAGCCTATTGACCTGAAAGGAGTTTAATGGCCAGAATCCCTTGTCCAGTGCCTGTGTATTAATCCAATTTCTTTATGAAGGCATGAATTGATCAGTCAAGTTTAACAGAGTGGCAGTTTATTGCATAGGCACTGAAGTCTTTCAGGCTGACCATCAGTTGGCTGAGTACACAATTTTTCCTTAGTGTCTCCTCCACTATTGCCCTGGGTTAGAATTGCACCAATGGTGGTTTGGGCAGGGGACGTGGAGCAGAGCAGCCTGCAATGTCATATACACTGTCCCATATAAAACTATTAGTAGTATCATGGTTGATATTAATTTTTATTGAGGGATAGTGTCATCTTGTGTTCAGGTCACCAGAGGAGTGTTCTAAACAAAGTCCTTCAAATAGTAAAGGTGTTCTTTAATGCTCTGTATGGCAGGCATGAGTTTTATATATGAAGGCAAAAGAATGCAGAGAACAGAGAAACAGAGAAAGAGTTGATATAGTCTTTCACTATAAGATACTACACTTGATCTTAGCCAAAAGGCCGTCTAAGACAGGCCTTGAATCCACTCAGTTCTCTTTGTCAGGAGTGTATCTTCTCAACTTGCACCCTATGCTGTATAAGTGGGTTACAGGATGGTATTCTATAATTAGTCTGATAAAGCCTATTTAAAAGAGGACAATTACTTCTTTGCCATGTATGTATGGTTCCATTACAGTAAGTCAGCTCTTCTCAGTCCCGAAGCATAGAGGAAAAATGTACCAAATCATCTCAGGAAAAACACATCCAACTGCTTTTCCCTCAAGTAGGGGACTTTACTCACTACATCTCACTACTTTGATATTTTAACTCTAGTATTGCACAACTGTGGGGAAAAGAGAAATGACCTACAAGGCTGAAAAGAGTAGCCCCACAAACTGAATTCTCATAGCCAGTTAATTTAACAGAAACTAAAGCTGAGGAAACATGACTTCTGAGAATAAATAACTGGAGAGTGAACAGTTACACTGCATAGCAACCATATTTATACACACACAAAGTGAGAGAGAGAGAGAGAGAGAGTGGAATGTTATATATCTCTATATCTATATCTCTGTCTATGTCTATGTATGTATGTACATCTCTTTCTCTAATCTCTCTCTCTCTCTCTCTCTCTCTATATATATATATATATATATATATATATATATATATATATATTTATATACACATAGAGATATATCTATAGATCTATCTATATTTAGATAGAGATATAGACAAATATAGAGATATAAAAGGGGGGGGGGGCTGGACCATTAAAGGCACCAGTCCTTGAAAATAGCATGGCTTATTATACTAAAATGTAAAAATTGCAAGTTGTTGTTGTGTCTTTCGGCTTTTCCCAGTTAGGGGTCGCCACAACGGAACTCCAGTCCACTAATGATTGGCAGTAGATTTTTACGTGCTGAGTTGCCAGCTCTGATGCACAACCTTCAACAAAGGAACGCCCATTCACACATGTCTCTGCTGAGAATCAAACAGGACAACGTCTTACTGTGAGGTGCTTCCCACAATAAAAAACAAGCATTCATAGCAAGTACAATCAACACAGTCCCATATACCATTGTAACTCTCTGTGATATTCAGCTTCCTTCTGGTGCCTTCTTCCAGGTTTTCCTTCATTTCTTCTGTCTCTGCTCCAGAGCTGCAGCTCCAGACATCAAATCCTCCTCCAAGAAGAGCAAAAATTGCTCTCTGCAGGGGTTGTCCTCAGCCCTTTTTTATAGGTCATTATGCAAACCTGCTCTGGGTAGTACAGTGAAGTTTTTTTGGACTGTCAAATAAATATTCCTACTTAAAGTAACATTTTTACAACAAATTCACTATATCTGCTCCATATGCACTCTTTACTTTCACATTTACCAACCGTTAGGTCACTTAATTCATCATTTGCACAGATCCTCTATGCTATGCTACAACATCCCCCCCCTTCCCCCCACTTGAAACCCTTGGTTTCATGCCTACTGGATGGGCTGTGTGCCCAGAATAAGCAATACACATTTAAATTAATTAATCCTGGCCTATGCTGAACTTTGAAGTTTAATGGCTGCAAAACTAAGACAAATCCGTACAATCCGTTCTTTCTTTCTTGTTGTTGATGTTGCATTAAGGGTTGTTGAGATATAATCTGTTACTATACTTTTAATTCATTTTTTGTAAAGTAAAACGTAAATTAAGTTACTGTTATCAAGTTTTCTCCCCATAGGTAGTATTTTAGAAAGCAAGCACCCACTTAATAACTAGGTATCGTCTTTCTTGATTTACTCCTGCCTTGCGTAATCTGCGTCTTAAGAAACATACTGCATCAGAGTAGATTACAAATGGTTTGCTAAACTCACGAGATGCTAACAAGGGCTCTGAACACAATGGTCCTGATTCCAAAAGACGTGCAATCAGTGTAAGCGAGCACTTACACTGAGAGCAGGTGTTTTGGAATCCAGTCCCCGTAGCAAGCCTTTTTATGGATAGGTCTTACACCAAAGTAGGTCATTTACACTGACAGCAGGTCTTTCACCATTAGGGTAGACTTAAACTGAGGGCAACTATTTGACATCCAACCCCATGTTTCCATTAAATGCTTGAGAACAGTATTGCCTTTCACTGTCCACTTTACATTGAGGGGCATTTTCCCATTAGTTAAGTCCCACGAATGCACTCATGCATGCCTTAGTGTTTGGTATAGGTCAGTTTTTCACTACTTCTACCTTTCCTTTTACAAGTTTCACAATTCCCATTCATTTCATATATTCTAGGTATTTCACTTCTGTCATGCTTATCTGGCTCTCAGAGGCATAAACAGTTAACCTGGCTTACTTCAAGGCCTCTAATACAGCTTTCAGCATGGAGAGATGACAGTCAGACAATCTTCAGAGTGAATGATAACAGAATTCACCTAGGCAGCAACTTACTGACGTTGAGCTGTAGTAGATGATGCATGACTTGCTAAAAGGTTGCAGGTCTGCAATGCAACCCAAAATGAAGAAAAGTTTGGTTCTTAGAGGAACTTGCATGTACTCCTTGGACCTTGGTGAGGTTTTGCATAATCAGCAGCCATGTCTTGTCCACCATTTCTGTGACTTCAACTGCATTAGGCTTTGGGTAACTCTCAAAATTTGAGATAATGTTCTGCTTCCTAACATCATTTCATAACCTGATGGTTCCATATAGTTTAATGGGATTAATACTACATAGCTGTTCCATCCACTGCCTGACTCTTCCATTACTTCCATTTTAAGCAGCTTGTATGCTGCATTCAAACGCAATACCTCATTTTGGGCATGTAAATTCATATGCTGGTCACTTTACACTTCCTGATTTCTAATCATAATGACAATGTGCTGAGTATGTTTGGACCAAGTAAAGACATTTCCGTAATCAAAATAATTTAAAGTCGTAATTTAAGTTGTACTTTTTCGTTGCTGTAAGTTGCCTTTTTTGTGCAGAAAAAAAAAATCATATGCAATTTTTAACGAGCATTTTACTTCTGAAAAATTCTTAGAACCAGTTATATACCCTGCTCTAATTGATTAGCAACATATATAAATGTGTTGGTCAGTATTAATAAAATAATCATTTATAAGTCTCATGTACTGCATGCTTAACTTGAAGCTCAACATTTACTTTCTTTAACAGTTCTGGGAATATCTGTCCATGTGTGGGATTTTTAGGATGTGGTGCCTTCTAGAAGCCACACTAACCTTCCGATATGAATGTAAACATAATAACTAGTATTGTGGCTTCTTATAATAAGTTAACAATTTACTTTTTATCTTTTTAACATATCCCACCAGATCTTATAGGTACCATCATTAACCTGAAGTAAATCCGTAATTCTATTTATGTCAGAAGCACTTTCATCAATCAAGGGTATTTCTTAAGGTTGAAAGGAGCTGCAGATGATTACTCTCGGTGCCGTTTACAACTTTAGTATCAGAGTATTGATTTTTTTCATCCAATGCTCCATAAACACTTTCAGAATAAAAACAGTCAAACCAAGGACTGGCATCTTAAGTGCATAACTCCTGAGCCCCAAAAATGAAAAATAATAATATAATCCAAGACAAATATCAGCTCATAAGGAACCAATGGACCTAAAAAATACACACACACACACACACACACACACACACACACACACACACACACACACACACACACACACACACACACACACACACATTGATAGATAGATATGTGCTTTCACACATATAAGTACTTTTTCAGGTGATATAAAACAAGTTGCTTACATGACAATTAAAAGTCACTTGCCCAATAAATTAAAACTCACTTTTTAAAGTTACAGGATTTGAGGACTGCATTCAGGCTGATGCTGCTGTTCGGTCCAGGAAGTTTGTCTATCCAAAGCTCAGTGATCTATTTATACTAACAAAATTCTGTTTTGTTCATTAAATCTCCATCTGTAATGCTTTGTGGTGTGAACTGTAACACACTAAATGGAAACTCATACTCATTCCCGTATTCTAGATACAATATTTATTTCTACCTTCCATGTGATATCAGAAAAATGATCACATACACACTGCTTAAGTGTTTGTTACATTTACCAGCACAGAACACTGTGCCTAATTAACATTGTGCTAAATAAATAACACTTGGTGCTCCACAATTTGCATATAAATTAATATTGTATATCTTCTTAGCAACTGGGTGTATAAATCTATCCTTATTATCTACATATTTGCACTGTGAACAGTTTCAGCTGGGGAATATTCCATTCTGTCTATTGCCAACCCCTTTAATGACACATTTCTTTATACTAAAATACTTGCTTCAGTTTTCTCTAGCTTGTGTGTAAAACTGGGTCTTTCCACGATCCTGCCATTTAATCATTCAGATAATGTTAATATGTCCTGTGCCTATTACTAATCATCTGTATTGCTTTTGTGTCTTTATTACGTGACACACAGTATCTAATCATGATCCTTTTCTGTCTTTCTGGAGCATTCATTATATTACATGCCTTATAAAAGACTGCACTATTTGTTCTCTCATTCTCTGCCCAGCTCATTGTTTCCCCCAAATTTCCTTCACATAACTTCTATCGTCCAATTCATTATTTAACCTTTCTATACATTTGTCTAACTGCTTATTCTATGTAGTTCATCTGAAAGTCCATATCATGTAAATAATGCCTTCTTATTGTGCATTTTTTAAAGTCCAGGTGGCTTATCTGCAGGTCAGCAAACTCTATGTTTTTAATCATGTATCTCAGATGCATATGCCTAGTAAGCACTAAGTAGCCTATTTACCACAAGAGTGGTTTCTGACCCAGAAATTGTAGTTTATTGGCCATTTGGGCAGTTTTTCCATCTCTTTCAACTTTCTGGTCTAAAAGACAGTGTTTGTGCTTGTTTCCTGCCTTTCATGTAGCTAGTCTACTCCAGATACAGTTTTGCTGTATCTAAGACTGTTTGTAAGCTTCTGAGCCCCCCAAGTCTTTCTGTGTTGAAGGAAGCCTTCTAGCTTATCAGTGGGAGTGATAAGCACTTGGTAACCTTGCTAACACAAAAGGAGTGGTTTCTGGCCCAGAAATTGTAGTTTATTGGCCGTTTGGGCAGTTTTTCCATCTCTTTCAACTTTCTGGTCTAAAAGACAGTGTTTGTGCTTGTTTCCTGCCTTTCATGTAGCTAGTCTACTCCAGATACAGTTTTGCTGTATCCAAGACTGTTTGTAAGCTTCTGAGCCCCCCAAGCCTTTCTGTGTTGAAGGAAGCCTTTTAGCTTATCCGTGGGAGTGATAAGCACTTGGTAACCTTGCTAACACAAGAGGAGTGGTTTCTGGCCCAGAAATTGTAGTTTATTGGCCGTTTGGGCAGTTTTTCCATCTCTTTCAACTTTCTGGTCTAAAAGACAGTGTTTGCGCTTGCTTCCTGCCTTTCCTGTAACTAGTCTAGTCCAGATACAGATTTGCTGTATCCAGGACTGTATGTAAGCTTCTGAGCCTCCCAAGCCTTTCTGTGTTGGAGGGAAGCCTTCTATCCAGGACTGTTTGTAAGCTTCCAAGAGGTGCCAAAGTCTGCTCTTCAATTATTCCCTTAGATCTGCTAGTTATCTCCTCTCATGCACTTTTACTAGCTTATTAGTCTAGCACCTTACCATACCAGACTTCTTGTAGCAATTATTGTAGCACAGAAAAGTGCTACCAGCACTAAATGTTCTACAAGGAAACAGCTCCAGTACTTATTATTAATGCCCACCCCTCCAGGCATGTCTAAAGGTCAGTTCCCTGTGCTTTCTTCTATTAACCTGGTGAAACTGGGCATCCTGACGCAATGTAGCAACTGCCTCATGTACAACAACAGCCCTCTCCTCTTACCTCCCAACACTCAGACTTGCAAGAGATGCACTTATATATCCAAACTGTAAGCCACGCACTCTCCAGCCAAGACCAGCATAGCTGGTCAAGAGAAGAAGGTCAACACTTGCACCACACCACATGGAGCACATAACTCTCCAGAACACACACCAGCACTGCCTTCACATAAAAACACAAACCGCACACCCATCTTCGTGGAGGTTCTCAATAAAAATCTACCCAAACAGCAGAGACCTCCAAGGCAGAAATGCACTCGACCACCACAACACAACACTAATCATGAGACACATAACTCTCCTAAACAGTGTGCCACTCAACCAAAGCCCCTAAGGCAAAACAGCATGCCCAGCACACTAGTCACAAATGACTCAATAATGAGGTACACTGATGTCCCACTCACTAGGATGAATAAGGAGAAAGTAACAGTCAACTGCCTGTCAGGTGCCAGGATCCACCACATAAAGCACGCACTCAGGTCCCTCAACAACAGGTACAAATATAACTCTGTCATTGTACATGTGGGTGTGAATGACCTGAGATGTACTTCCCTGGACTACATGAAAAGAGACATGGAGGAGCTCTTGGATTATGTAGCCCAGGCGGATATGACCCTAGCCCTGAGCAGCATCCTACCATCACCCTGAATTATACCACAGCACAAGCAGAAAATTATTGATTTCAACAATTGGCTAAGTTTCTGGTGTCATTGTAAGGGGATCCAGTATCTGTCTGCCTGGGATGACATGATTGACAGACCTCGATGTTTTGCCAGAGATGGCCTGCCTCTGTCACTCCAGGGCTTCTGGATACTGGCCAAGGCTCTTGCCACCCCTATAGTGCCTTTTTTAGGTGATGTTCCAAAGACTAAATTACCACCGTAACAGCTACAAACAAATGCAATCTGAGGGTCATGCTGCTCAACCCTAGAAGTTCAATTCTCAAAATGCACTCGCTCAAAGCACTCCTTAAAATGGAGAACATTGACATTTGTGCTGTAACAGAGACCTGGTTCAAGGCAGCAGAAAGCATCCCTGCACTACCAGGCTATAACTCATTCCATACCTTTCGGCCCCAGAACTTGGACAGAAGCTCCAAAGGTGGTGGTGTTTCCATATTCATAAAGGATGCGCACACCTCCAGACTGGTAGTCCAACATAATGCATCAGAGATACTTCAGGTGCAGCTAACATTGGGTAAGACAGCGATTCAGGTCATAGCCTGTTATAGGTCCCCAACCATGTCCCAAGACTCACACTCCATGTTCCTAAGCACCCTGGAGAATATTAAGGTCCAACCTAACACTCTCATACTGGGTGACTTCAACTACCCCTCCATTAACTGGGAAAACTACTCATATACCAATACACTTGCCCAACGTTTCCCGGAATTCATTAATTCCAGTGCCCTGGACCAGCTTGTTCTTACCCCCACTAGAGGTAGCAACATCCTTGACCTGGTCATTACTAACATGGGCGACCATTGATCTATAACAATAGTCAACTCCTCCCTGGTTAGATCCAATTGCAAACAATCACCTTGGAAATTCACATCCCTCCCCACCCTCCCACAAAGGTAACCACCATGAAGAACTTCTCCAAAGCTAACTTTGGGCTCCTAAAAATAGAGGTAGCTAACTTCATGGCACCCATGCAAATGGAGAATAGTTGCATGACCGCTGAATCATACACCAATGCACTGTACAAACACGTACACAAATGCATGGATCTCACCATACCCAATAGAACCAAGATGCTCTCCTCCAAAAAAAAGGAAGCCAATCTGGTGGTCCCCTGCCAAAACAAACTCTACAACAGAAGGAGGAAACTGATGCAAAATAAGGTGAACTCCCAAGAGTGGAAAAACTCCCTTATCAGCCTCAACAAAATGTTGAGATCCCTCATCAAATCCTTTAAAGCTAGCTATGAAAACAGAATTGCAGCAGATAGTAAAGACAACCACAAGGCCTTCTATAGTTATGTAAAGAATCTCCATGGCAATACCCAGATTTGCTCTGAGCTACTGCACAATGGTACCTCCTATACTGAGCCAACAGATATTGCCAATATACTGGCTGACAGATTCAGTGCCATCTTTACCCCTCTCCCCCCCAAAGAACCAATCACAATACCAGTAGATTGCCAGGCACCCAGTATTACTGCTGCACAGGTTAAAACAGCACTGTCCAAGGCCAAGAATACAGCTTCTATGGGACCTGACAATATCCCTGGCTGTGTTCTACATGAACTACAGAGGGAACTGGCACCTCACCTGTGTGCCCTATTCAATCACAGGCTCACCTCAGGCTTTATCCCTACCAAATGGTGCACTGCTATAATCATCCCTCTCCACAAAGGAGGAGTGACTACAGACCCTGGGAACTATCGCCCCATTAGCCTGACAAGTCTGATATGCAAAGCTACAGAACTCATCATCATGGACCTAATAAACAAGGATTAGGGAATAAACTCTGGATCCTACACAGTTTGGTTTTGTGAAGGGTAGATCATGCTTACTCAACCTGGTCAACTTCTTTGAGTCAGTCACCAGACCTGTGGATGAAGGCAAGGTGGATCATACAGCCTACCTTGATCTGGACAAGGCCTTTGATACCATTCCTCACTCAGGAATCATAGAAAACTCACTAAGCTAGGCATCAACCCCTATATCACTAGGTGGGTTGCAAAATGGTTCACAGATAGAACCTACAGTGTGAAAGTAGCTGACTCCAGTTCAGACTGCCAAATAGTCACAAGTGGAGTCCCACAGGGATCGGTTCTGGGTCCTCTCCTGTCTGGTATCTACTTCTCAGAAGTCCAGGCCAACATGAAGGGACTCTGGCTGACAAAGTTCACAGACCATTGCAAGTTGGGAGCCATTATTAACTCCCCAAGTGATGTTGACATCCAACAGAAAGGCCTCACTGAGACTAACGACTGGTGTCGGAACCATGGCCTTTAAGCTCAATGTCAAAAAATGTGTCATCATCCCCTTTAGGAAACACCCAGTTCTCATGAATTACCACATCGATGGTAGTCCACTGAACACAGAAGGCGTTATAAGAGATCTGGGAACACAGGGTGACAGCAACCTCTCTTTTGACTAGCACATTGCCACTGTGGTCAGAAAGTCCTTCTATGTGGCATATCTCATTACTAAGGGTTTTGCATCCAGGAAGAAAGAGGTCATTGTCTCCCTCTACTCTTCCCTCATTACGCCAGTCATAGAGTACGATGCCCCATTTGGCATGTACCTCACTAGACACCTGCAACAACTGGAGAGGCCACAAAAGTACCTCACAAAGAGGATCCTAGGCCTTAAACACTTGTCCTATATGGACAGACTCAAAAAAGTCCAATTATTCTCTGTCTCATATCGGCTACTTAGAGGCAATCTCTGCTTGACTTACAAAGCCATGTCTGACCCAGCTCTGTTAGAAATGCTACATCTAAAGAAATCCCAATCTCTCCGCACCACATGTTCTAGAGACCTCAACCTCATTACCACAATCAACAGAACATGCTGGAGGGACAGGTTCATAACACAGAGACTGCTCATGCTATGGAATAGACTTCCCATACATGTCAAACATAGCACCTGACTGGCCCTCTTCAAGAGAAATCTTGATGAGTGGATGGGAAATAGAATATTCACCCTGGGAATCACTCCAGTGGCTCTACATTACAGAGGCACTGGGAACTAAGGTCAGGTGGCATGATCCCAGGGTAATCCTATGGGCTAGGCTTGTAAAGGCTCCACGGCCATTAGCCTAGTACACACCTATGAACCTATGAACCTATAATGTCAGTAATTGTTAAACAATCTCCCTGTAGATGCTTGTGGCTATCTGCCCATTCTCATGTAGCTATAAATTAATATTTAAAAAAATCTATATCTATACTCTGAAAAAATAATAAGACTCACTCCCTACCTACAGCTTTACCTCTAGCTTTGTAAAGTGAGATAACTTCAAGGTACTTAGTTACACAGTCCAACAATAGCAAAAATATTTTGAAACTTATTACTAGTTTTACCAATGGACCCACAATGCCCATAGCAATATATTCAAATTGCTCTTCTATGCTAGGCATTGGAACAACAAATAATGTTAAAATCTGGATAATCTGGGTATGGGGCTGCTTTCTGGCATTCAGAATATCCCATTTCTTGTATTATTCCTTGCCTGTAAAATCTTGCTAACATGCCTGCATTAGTCTTATTCTTTTCCATTGTCCCACTAGTGCATCATTACATGCTAATCTCATCACTAGATTTCCGGGCATCAGCAGTTGGCATACTACTTCCTCTCTATTCTTATTTACTCTGTACTTGTCATTTTGTAACTTAAAATATGAACAAGAAGTTGGAACACCTTGTTCAGCTTCTTCTTCAACTCTTGCTATATTTTCCTCTCACACTGCTCCAAAGCAACATCTTTTTATTGTGCATTTTTAAAGTCCAGGTAGCTTACCTGCAGGTCAGCCAGCTCTAGATTTTCCTCAAGGTCATCTTGTCATGAGGCAGAAGATGCTGATTCCTCTCCTACCAACACAGGCACTACGGTCTCAGCAACTTGCTTTTCTCTTAGAAAAGGCAACTCATTCTGATATTCTTTAATGTCAGTTACTTATCTTTGTCTTATACTTTCTTGTTTACTTTCTTTATGAGCCTAATGTATATAACACTCTTGATTAGACAGTATTAATAGGGTGTTCATTATTTATTCTAGTATCATTTAGTATTGTTAACCACAGTTGCAATATTCTCATTGTTAAACCTAATTGTTCTACTATCTACTATTAGCACTATTGACAGGTTTGTCTTGAGGTTAAAGTGTTTTGGATTAAAACTCCTAAACAAAACTGAACCTAAAGTTAAAGCTTCATTACTTTGACTGAACAGGATTATCATTAAGGCTCTGTTAAAGGTTATCTTGTTTCTCAGTTTGTAATATCTTCTCATTTTCCTCTCCTGCATCTTGCCTTCCCTCTATTTCTGGGTGAATGAACACCACCCTTCAATTTCTTTTTCTTCTTTAGGATTTCTTCCCCTCTGAAAAGGAAACCTAAGGATACTTTTTTGTTTTAGTTTTTCTCTTTCCTATTGATATCTATTGCCTAGAACATTCTTTTGATTTTCTGGTCTTCTACATACATTTTCCACCTCAACATTCATCTGCTGTTTAGAATTCTACATTTTTGGGGGTTCTGTTTTAGTCAGGTTGCATATTTTCCAAACCTGCTAACTTTATTTCTATAGAATATTCACCCTTTTAGTTAGTGTTCCCTTTTCTTCAGTTCTGCTAGTTAATTCTTCTCCTTGATTTGCAACAAATTCAGGTTGCATTGACATTTCTACTCTTTGCTTTGTAACACTTTTAGGCTGCAGTGACATCTCTAATCTCTGCTTTGTAACAGCTTCAGGCTACAGTATTTCATTATGTAGCTCTCTTCTTCTGACTGATTTTTCTTTTGTAGGCTGTTCTGCCATAAGTGTATACTGGCATATATATGTAAATGGTGTGTCCTCCTTTTCTGTCTGTATCCTTGCCCAGATTTTGTACTGTTAGAGATTTTCAACACTATACCCTGATCTTCGCTGGATTCATATACCTTAATGAAAGCATCTGGTGGTTGCTCCCTCCCTTTTCCAAGTTAGGCAGAGGTATATCTATAAGCCTCTTCACTTGGTGGCTTCTTTCCTTATAGTGATAGCATGGGCTGTGAAAAGGGCTACCTCCTTCCCACTGTTTCCATAAACCTTTAAAATGGGGAAATCTTTCCCTGTTTTCATGTCATGTTTTAAACTGGGTACTACAACAACAAAATGAACTCCCTTCCCAAACAGTTTGCTTTTCTAGCTGAGTAATGGATTACTGTTTTCCTATCTCACTGAATACATACTATTTCAATAGCTTTGATAGAAAGGAGTTTCTTCCTACGTACCTATTGCCCTTTCATCACTTACGGTACTGCCTGAATCTAAAAACCTTGTGGCTATCTGTTACCAGACTATGTAATTAGTCTAGTGAGGTAACTTTGCAGTAGCACAGCAACGTAATACAATATCAGCTATCCCAGCAGATAATTTATCACAATCCCAAAGGTATAACTTCACTAATTCCATGCTTTTCAGAGGTCATAGTTTCCATAAACCACTGTTACTATTACTAGTACAAAACCTAACTATGTGATCCCTTTTCCATATTTAAAACAAAGCTTTTCTACAGTTGATACTTTTTGTTTGTTTCCAATACTGACACCTCTTTTACTATAAATCTAAACTGCGTAGTTATATATAGTTTCACAGGATAATAATTTTATACTAGCATAATAAAGCTTACAGAGTCTTTAGGGTCAGTTTGACACGCCCACTTTTTTAAAACAGTAGGTAAAAGTCTCTTAAAGTTGTCAGTGGCTAATAGTTTTATCATTTTATTTTTAGTGTGTTGACCCTGAGTATCTAACCATAAATTAATTATATTCCTTAAATCATATAGTTGTAAATTACATTTTGTTATGAGAAAAAGTCTAGCTATGGAACTATTGAGCTAGTACTTCTGAGGTAACACTAGCTGTGATAATTAAACTTTTTTTAATGTTTTCATAATTCTGGAAATCCTTCACTTCCGTGTTGATGAAAGCTTTCAGTGGATCACTAGTCAGCTGGAATGAAAGGATCCTGGTCAAAATCGCTCAGTCTCTTCCTTTCTTCCTGGTGGATGTATTACTCAAAAAAAGATGCATCTATGCTCTCCTTGAAGGTTAGCGGTTTTTATTTGTGGAATGGTTTTTGGCATAGCCATCAATTGGGTCACAACCACCCTCCCTTCAGTTGCAATAGGGATAGTCTGCAATAATTGCTCTATAGTTGTCATTCTGATAAATAGGTCAACACACAGGTACATTCAAGACAGGAAAAAACTCCCAATACACATGCCATAGGATTGTCCTTCTCACACTGGAGAATGTTATACTGAAGTGGGTGGGACATTTATATTAATGAAAGTTCCAGTCTTACGACTTTGGCTTGGAAAAGTGTGACAAAAATGTCCACTGAAAACCACCAACTACAATTAAAGGTAGCAGAGATACCAGTCTTAGAAAACAGTACGATTTATTATACAAAAATATAACAACTGCAGGTACTTTCTAAAATAAAGTATCACATGACTTAAAGGTTCACAGCAAGTATCTCCAACACAGTTCCATATAAATGGGTTACAGCCTCTTCCAGTGCACCTATTTCCCTTTGAGCCTGTCAGTAGCTCTTCCTTCTGGCTTTATAAAACAGGAATGATGACAAGCTTCCTCCTGGTGTCTTGTTTTAAGTGTTCCTACATTTCTTCTGTTTCTGTTCCAGAATTGCTATGCTGGACAACATATTCCCTGCCAAGATGGACAGCACAAACTCTCTGCTGTGGCTTCCACAGCCTTTTA